>NW_007739889.1:26563-33378 GCF_000696425.1 Galeopterus variegatus
GGGGTCGCTGGCGGCGGCGCCTGCTCCGGCCCGCCCCGCTCCCACCCCTTGCGCACGCGGGGCGGGACCGCACCCGCCGCCGCCGGCGCCGCCCGAGCTGGTTCTCGTGGGTGGAAAGTGTAGCAAACGGGAGGGGAGGCTGGTGATACGTGCCTCTTGTGCTTCATGTTTTTATCTTTACCCTCTATATGGCCGTGAGTAATACCATCTTCCCAGGGATATTATTATTATTATTATTTTCATTCTACAAGGTAGGGACGTTGCTGCTATTGGGGAAATACAGATGTTCCTTGATTTATGACGGGGTTACATACTAAACAACCCATCACAACTTGTAAAGGAAACCGAAATATTTCAGACCAAAATATATTTCTTCGGTTTTCAAGATGGCTATTCAGCGGGGGCTGGAAACACAAGAATAGCTAAAAAAATCACTGTCTTTTGTGGGGTGAGATTTGCATATGTAGAGAAAATCTTCATCGGTGAAATCAACAGCCAGCCTTTCTCTGACCTCACCATAGACTGATCAGACACCCACATGATTCCTGAGACCCAAACCCCAATTCCTGCCCTATAAGTATCTGTGATTTTAAGCACTTGAGGAGTCTGAGCTTAAAGCTCCTTTAGCTGCCACGGGCTCCTTTGACTGGCCATTCAAAATAAATGCTGATAAAGATCTTTATCCCTGCAAACTTTGGTGGAGGGACTCTTTAGTCGTTTTGGCATGGTGGATGACAAACTCCTTTTTGGTTCAGTAACATCCCCCATACCCTATCTCCCCTCTCCACAATGGAAAGGGTATTTAAGCCTCAACCATCTTGCTGTTCTTTGAGTTTTCATAATTTGTATGACTCCCATGCACAAGTATGCACGCAAATAAATTTGTTGTGCTCTTTACCCTGTTAATCTGGATTTTATCAGTTTATTTTATAGACTCAAATTATCAAACCTTCAGGGAAAAATTTGAACTTTTCCTACAGTTGAAAATGCGTTTAATACACCTAACTTACTGAACATCATAGCTTAGCCTAGCCTACCTTAAATGTGCCAAGAACACTTACACTAGCCTAAATTGGGACAAAATCATCTAACACAAAGCCTATGTTATAATAAAGTGTTGAATATCTCATGTAATTTATCAAATACCATACTGAAAGTGGAAAACAGAATGGTTTCGCACCATCATAAAGTTCAAAAATTGTAAGTTGAACCATCGTGTTGGGGACCGTCATATAATTAAAAACAAAATCTTCTCCGTATCCAGAATTCCTCTCCACGAAGATAGAAGAGACAGAAAACAGTTGTTTTATTAAGTATTAAACCAGAATGTGATATGCATCACAGGCAATCCACTAAGGGATTGCAAAGACAGAAAGGAATCTCACCCCCTTATATAGTCAGTTACAATGATTACATATATGTTTTGAGAATAACTATTATTTTCAGAATTATTAAAAACTATTATTTTAAGTTATTTAGGACAATAACTAGTCCCAAAGTAAGAGAACTTGACAGCACCTTTTGTCTCACATAATTCATCTTAACTTTATTGGCTTTATAGAGAAGAAAAACAAACCTCCTTTAAAAAAAATTTTTTTTTTAATTTTAACTTTTCAATATACATTGTAGTTGATTTTCTTGTCCCTTTACCCGTTCCTTTTTTCCCCCTCCCTCTCTCTCCTCCCTCCCCAACTACATCATATCTGTTCACTTGTTTTAACAAGTTCAAGGAATTGTGATTGTTATGTCTTCTTCCCCCCCACCCTTTATTTGTTTGTATATTTACTTATTTATTTTTAGCTTCCACAAATAAGTGAGAACATGTAGTATTTCTCTTTCTGTGCCTGACTTGTTTCACTTAATATAATTTTCTCTAAGTCCATCTATGTTGTTGTGAATGGTAGTATTTCATTCTTTTTTATAGCAGAGTAGTATTCCATTGTGTAGATATACCACAGTTTCCTTATCCACTCATCTGATGATGGACATTTGGGCTGGGGGGGGGGCTTGGCTTTTGTAAATAGAGCTGCAATAAACATGGGAGTACAGGTATCCCTTTGGCATGATGATTTCCATTCCTCTCAATCCTCCTATCTTTATGACAGGAGGTAGCTTTGCAAATTGGAGGAAGGTGCCCATCGAAGTTATGCTCCTACCTCCCTTAGACACTGGGAGATAGGGGCTATCTTCCTTGACAATTGCATTTCAGAAAGATGGCTCCCAGGTCCTTGATAGAGACATTCCTAGGTCATTTATTTTTTAAAAGGATTTATATACATTTCGAAGAGAGGAGAAGGTACTTATAGTTGCAGTAGTCCCCCCTCATCTATTCTGTGGTTTCAGTTACCCTGGGTCCAGTACAAAAGATATTTAGAGAAAGAGAGAGATCACATTCACATGACTTTTATTACAGCATATTGTTATAATTATTATATTTTATTATTATTATTGTTAATCTCTTACTGTGCCTACTTTATAAGTTAAATTTTATCATAGGTATGCATATATAAGAAAAAACATAGTATCCTTGTATATAGGGTTTGGTACTGTCTGTGGTTTCAGGCATCCACTGGGTTTCTTGGAATGTATACCATGTGGATAAGGGGAGCTACTGTATAGGTTTCCTAAAGTAAATGCTCCGAGAAAAAGGAAGTGGGAGAAGTCTCTTTGCTTATTTTCAACAGGGAGAATTAAGCCTCTTATTTTAAAATTTTATTTTGTCCTTACACTACTACTAACTCCATGAAACATCCCAGCACTAGCTGTAGGAGAGGCTCTAAGGACAGGCTGTGCTTCCCAAACTTTAAAAGAAGAATTATCTAAGAAACTTATTTAAACAGCAGATTCCTGACTCTAACCTCTAGTCCCAACCTCGGAGATTCTAATTCAGTCTTTCTGGAAAAGAACTCAAGAATCTGAATGTTTAGCAATATCCAATGGGAATTTAATGCAGATGGTTCTTGCAAACTAAAACCACAATGAGATATCATCTCACTCAAGTTAGAATGGCTATCAAAAAGATAGAAAATAACAAATGCTGGCATGGATGCATAGAAAAGGAAACTCTCCTACATTGTTGGTGGTAATGTAAAATAGTACAGCCATTATGGAAACAGTATGGAGCTTTCTCAAAAAACTAAAAATAGAACTACCTTATGACCCAGCAATCCCACTATAGGTATACTTCCCAAAGGAAATGAAATCAGTATGTTGTAGGGTCACCTGCACTTTCATGTTCACTGCAATACTGTTCACAATAGCCAAGAGATGAAATCAACTTAAATGCCCATCAACAGATGAATGGATAAAAAAACTGTGGTAAAGAATGATTATGTTCTGTCATGATGAATATGCTAATTATCCTGATTTGATTATCACACACTACACACAGGTATTGATATTCAACTCTGTACTCCACAAATATGTACAATTAAATAAAAAAAATCAATTTTGTTTCAATAAAAAAATTTAAAAAACACTGTGGTGTATATACACGATGGAATACTATTCAACTATAAAAAAAAAGAAATACTCTCATTTGCAGCAACATGTGTGGAGCTGGAGACCATCATGTTAAGTGAAATAAACCAGGCATAGAAAGACAAATACTGCATAATCTCACTCATATATGGAATCTAAAAAGAAAAAAAAGTGGTTCTCGTAGAAGTAGAAAGTAGAATAATGGTTACCAGAGGCTAGGAAGGGAAGGGGGGTGGGGGGAGGGGAAGAGGTAGATTAATGAGTACAAAGATAAGATAAGAAGGAGTTCTGGTGTTCTAGGCTGACTAGAGCTAATAATGTTGTACTGTATATTTCTCAATACCTGGAAAAGAGGATCTTGACTGTAATCATGACAAAGAAAGGATAAATGTTCAGGGGATGCATAAGCTGTCCACCCTAAGTGAATCATTGTACAATACATTGCATGTATTGAAATGACACACTGTACCCCACAAATATGTACAATTAAATTTAAAAAAAAAGAAGAAAAGGAAGAGTTAGAAAAAATACAGGTGGTTCTCAGATTACGCTTTTAAAAACCTCTAGTGAAGGAGACTGAGCTCTGGAGTCGGGCCCATCTAGCTGGGGATCAGTCTCGGGAAAGTTACTTCTCTCGGCATCAATGTCCTAATGTGTATAAGATCATTGCTTGTCGAGGCTGGGTGAGGATGACAAGAACGAGTGTAAAATGCCTCAAATGGCGCATGTAGCATTTAGCATATGCTCAATAAATAGTAGCTGCCATTCCTATTATTATTGTATAAGCCATTAACCATAATTATATAAATGCTTAGGAATGGACCTCCAACATTAAGTTGAAAGATCACAAAACCCTGAGGTATCTGAATGATTTAATAGATGAGTCTGACCTCACGAGAGTATTAGATAGCACTTTTAAAAATTGCAAATAACAGAAATGACGTTGAGCTTATTATAAACAAGACAAAAGAAAACGGAACATTTATTATAAAGATACCAGGTGTCAACAGGAATGCACGGGTAGGAACTCAGCGGCATACTGGGGAGACCTGGGAGGCTGTGCCCTGGGCTCCTCCTGTCTCTGCTTGTCTTTGAGAAGCTGCTTCATTCTCTTTCCTTTCTGTAGACAATGTCCTGCCTTGAATGTGAACCTGAGGCCAGCGATGGGGTGGGGAGCCTGCAACCTTTTGCTGATAATCATAAAGCAGCAAGCATAAAACCGAGAAGCTCAGGGTGGAGGAGGGGAAACAGAAAGATCTAGCATCCCTGGCAGCACTGCTGCTCCTCCGCATCAGCCCTGGACTAACCATGCTGGACTTCCTGTAACAAGAGGCAAGTACCTTCGTTCTGTTTAAGCCACTGACAAGTCCTCGTTTCTGCTCCTACGGCTGAGCACTCTTCTGGCTGAAACGGGAGTCTGGGGAGTTAGAGTCATGTAGCAGTTGCTCCCAAATGCACCCGGAGACAGCTGCACTTGCCCTCCTCTGGCCACGTGTTTTGGGGAAATTGTGCCAGATTCTGACTTGATCTGTGTGTAATGTTTGACCAGAGCCTCCCACTTCTCAGGCGACATGTGCAGTCTGGCCTCTTTCACTGAGTCCCTATGTGGTAGGAGGCTTCTGTTCCCCGAAGGCGGTCCTGCCTCTCCCAGTCTTGACAGAGGCAGCAGAAAACTTGTGCCAACAACAGTGTGTGCCCCTTGCCTTTAAACTGTGCTCTGCCCAGGGTCGAATCTCCTAACGGGCTTCCCTGAGACCTGCCAAATCCAGTTTCAGTAAGGAGTGATCTTCCCCAGGGAACCATTTTTGTCCTGCGCAGTTAGTATTTCTGTTGTATAATCTGGGGGCATATGTGTTGAGCCAAAGTAACCCCTACACCGTGTAGGAGATGTACTGGGACGGTACCAAGTTTAGTCACCCCACAGCTCTATTTGTACCATTTGTTAAACATGAATTATTTCTACTCCACTTTGATGTGAAGAGGTGCCATTTCTTGCAAAGACAACTGCATTTGCCTACTGATGTCCTGGTCATCAACCTCCCCCTTCCCAAGCCATCTTTTTCAAACTGTAACCAGAGTTCCGTTTTTGAACGTCTCAGGCAGAGGGGTACCTAAATTCCTGGACATGGATTGGCTCACCTTATAAATATGGAGGACTGTGTCCATGAATATATTTCCCCTGTTGTATGTCCTGTCCCAGGTTGTAAGCTGAGTTGGAGGCTGCCTTCCCAGTCTGGGTGTGGCCACCTTACTCTTTCACTTCCTCTAAGCAGCCTGCGGGGCTGTCATCATTGCTTGGACCCTGCCCAGCTGGAAGAGTCCCAGAGAGGCACTGCCTGTGTTAAACCTAAGTCATGTGCTTTAGCCTATTTTAATAAAAAGCTTTTCAGTGGAATGATGGGCACAAGCCCATCCCATAATCATGAAGTGGGTCATGTTTTCCATTTTCTCTTGTCCCATGGGAGTTTATCTCCCTCAAGAACATCACAGGGAAGAGAATACAAGATGCGGACATCCTGAGTTTTTAAGTCAAACATCACTTAATACTGTTATATTCCAAAGCACTTAATACAGTTATACTCCAAAGCCCTTCAAAGCCCTAAAACTTGTTAGAAAAAGTATTTCATCTTGTCATTACCTTGATTCTCTGTGTCTAGAGCAGGGTTTACAAACCCAGGTTTGTAAACTTTATAAACCAGGCAGGTGACATAGATGAACAAAATAGGCCGTGAGTAACCATGTATCTCCTTACCATCTCTTGTTTTTCCACCTGTCATATAGGCATGGTTATAGAGAAACATTACTCTTCACTGCAGTAAAAACAAGGTCAAGCTCAATGATAAATGGCAGCTGACACTCATCATTAGTACTGAGAATACAGTAGGGAATGGTAGGGGCTGTGGCAAACTGGAGAGTGCATTCCCTGTGTGGGGAAGCCAGTTGCTACTGAGATCTAGCTAATTAAGTCCATGTGGGAATATAGGCTTAGTGTTTCCAGAAATTCTATTTTTTTTTTTCAGTTTTAGAAATCCTTTGAAGGATTTTTATTTTATTTTATTTTTTTATTTATTTTTTATTAGAGAAAGAATGTGTTCTTTATTTTGTCAATATACAATGTGGTTGATTATTATGACCCATCACCGAAACCTCCCTCCCTCCTCCCTCTCCCCCCTCCCTCCCAAGAATGTCCTTTCCGTTTGCTTGTTGTAACACATTCAAAGAAATTGTAGTTGTTATATCTTCTTCCCCCCCCGCCCCCCGGTTTTTGTGTGCATGTGTGTGTGTGTGTGTGTGTGAGTGAATTTATTTGTGTATTTTTAGCTCCCACCAATAAG
>NW_007739890.1:0-2514 GCF_000696425.1 Galeopterus variegatus
TAGTAAGTGCTCAATAAATATATAAGGGAAAACTCTGTGGGAATAGCAGTTCTCAGCAAATATCTCAACTCCCAGACCAGTCCTGGGACATATGCAACCCTGTTATGAGGACTTAGCATTGCTTCAGCCACTATGGCTGGTTCCCAGGAATGCCTAAAATGACTCAGGGCCCCTTAAATTGCTGTGCTTATTCTCTTCTGCTGTTTTTCTAGCGATAGCATTTCAAAATATGAAGTCTTATTTTCCCCAGCCCTGGTATGCAAGATCAGAATTTTGCATTGGTCCTTTTTACTGAACTTTTGCTTGGGCCAGTTTGAGTCCCAGTTTCCACATCTAGAAGTCTGATTCTGAATTTTATCCCTGTGGAAGGATTTTATAATCTTGGATCNGCACTGTAGCAGTGCGCCACCGGGCCGGCCCAAGGCATTTATGTTTTAAGAAGATTCTTCCTTCTGCTTTGTGGAGAATAGGCACTAGGGCAGGGCTAACCTAATGCAGCATCCCAGGGATGGGCACCACTGATGTGAGCCACAATGTGAATGACACCCCCTGTAGGTGTGCCCTCGCAGTAGCCCTTTTAGAAAGGCAGCTGTGGAAGGAGAAGACTATTTCAGATAGTGGTTCTCCACCTGGGCTACATATTGTACTCCCCTGGGGAGTTTCTAAAGAACACTGACGGACAGCTGAATCTCTGCTCTCAGGTTATTTAAAATCAGAACCTCTAAAAGTGGGGCCCAGGAATCAGCATGTGTTGAGAACCACCTTTAGGAGGGTGTTACATTAGTCCAGGCAAGAGATGATGGCCGTTGGACTAGGATAGTGGCAGTGAAGACAGGAAGAGGTGGAGGAATTTTGAGGTAGAATAGACAGGATTGGCTGAATGTGGGGAAGGAGTGAACATGAAAAATCAAGGATTACTCCCAGGTTTCTGGTTGGGGAACTATTAGAGTTCTCAAACTCCAGCATGCTTCTGAACCACCTGTAAGGCTGTTACAGCACAGACTGCTGGGCCCCACTCCCAGGGTCTCTGATTCAGTATGTTTGGGTTGGGCTTCGGAATGCATTTCTTTTCTCTTTTTAAAATAATATCTTGAAATTGAAACATAACTAATTATACAATTTGTGAGGTACAGAGTTGAATATCAATACCCGTGCACAATATGTGATGCTCAAATCAGGATAATTAGTATATACATCATTATAAAATATAATCAGGAGAATGCATTTCTAATAATATCTCAGGTGATACTTTTGGTGCAGAGACCACACATTAGTCCAGTAGTCACCTAACTGCTGATTAGAATCATTGGGAGAGCTTTTAAAACTCCCGATCAGGCCACATGCAGATGAATTAAATTGGAATCCCATGTGTCAGAACTTTGGAATCACCCGGGAGCTTGTGTAATACATTTAGAAGCCTGGTCAATCCCCAGGTTCTGAGTTAATTGGTCTGTGATAGGTCCTGGACACTGATATATTTGAAACATTCCCAAGGGGATTTTTCTAATCATGTGTCAACAGCCTTGAGAGCCACACAAGTGCTGAGACAGGTACAGGTGTTTTCCAGCATGATTTCAGAAGTCACCCACCTTGCAGGAGCTTGCTAAGTCACTGCTTTGGTATATGAGGTTCCAGAACATCTGGACCAAAAGAACTCCCTCCTTTTCTTTTCTTGTTGCAAACACGTAATAATGCACAATTCCCAGGGAGCTAGCCGTTAACTCCACAATCCCACATATGAAGACAATAGAAAAGGGCATGATTTAGGAATAACTGCCCCCCATTGCATCCTCAGTGCCTAGCACAGTGCCTGGCCCACGATAAACATTAAATATAAATTTATTGACTAAATAAACTACCTTGATTTATGAAAAACATAAACACATTCAGAGGCTTTGGGACTTTATATTAGTAGTAATCAATGAACTCAACATATCCCAATTCTGGTTGTGAATCATGAGCATTTCGATCTGGGTCCAGCTGCAACATTCTCAGGTGAGCCTAACACTGACCCAACAGCTTCTGGGCCATGAGGGAACAAAGACTTGTTTGCAGAGTCCTTGAGGAGTTGCAGGGACAGTCTTGTCAGGGAGAACCTCCAATGTAAGGACAGTTTCCACAGGTCCTTATGTTCTCCATCAAAGCATTCTGAAGACATAGCTATGAACTCACATTCACTATGCAGGATGTGCAAGAAATGTTATTCCTCTTTTTTTATTTTCTTAAATTCCACACCAAACCAGCAACATGCCTAGCTGGTAGACAATTCTATATTATGTATATTGGGGGTCACTCAGCTCTTCCAGACCAACTTAGATGTATAGGGTTTTAGGTGGAGTAGAGTATCTGGGGAGGTCCCTTCTAGTCTTAGTTCACACTCGTTATCTGAAATAAATCCATGTGGTACCTTGAAATTGGAAAATAATCTTGCATTCTGTGCCTGTGCATGAAAATTTTTTCTGGGGCTCAAAGTCTGGGTGTGCTGAAAGCCCAGCCTCCCTGGGTACACCGCAC
>NW_007739890.1:3248-4188 GCF_000696425.1 Galeopterus variegatus
GCCAATCTCTCGTCTTCCTCCAGAGTACCTAAAATTATCATCTCGTTGGTCTTAAGTTTTTGTAAAAGCTAGGGAGATATGTTGTATTTCAGGAACTTTGACTTTCTGCTTTGCAAACACTTTGAAGAAAGAGAAAATAAAGGCCTGGCTACTTTCTTAGGCTAAGAGAAGGAGAAGTTCAGGTTCTAAAGCAGTAATGCAATCTTCTTGTAACTCTTCAACACATTAATATTTCAATAAACTATCCAGCCACAATGGTGAATTGGAATTGAACATATTTTTCTGGCATTAAACCATTCTAGAAACCAATGTGACATAACTCCCCAGGGCTTCTGTGGCTAAGGCAGTGTGTGCAGATAGTCCCTGAAACTCCTTGACTGTGTCAGTAAGGAGATCTCTGTTGATTAGGAAAACTTCTTGCAAACCCAACAGTCACAAACCTTTGCAGGTAAAAGTCTGCACAGCTCTGTGGAATGCTCCAGAATGTTTTTCTTAGCATTAAATTGGCGTTTCATCAGAACATTCCTTACTAGCCAGAAGTGTTCCTATTCAAAGGCAATACAATCTAATTGTTCTTGCAAAATAGGCCAGCTTGCACTAATGAATCTTTCTAGATGAAGGGTTTAGCCTAATTTGGGTGTCATTAGTAAATCTGGCCCAACAAACATTGACTGTCTACTGAGTGCCAGGTGCAAAGGACTCAAAGAGAGAAAGGTCCTCAAGGAACTCTTGGTTTTAACGGGAAGTAGAAAATACTTTTATAACATGAGGTGATAAAATATGGACAAAAGGCTGTGGGAGCATAGCAGAAGAGCCAATAGAAAATTTGTAGAGAAAATGACATTAATCTGGATTGTGAAGGACACATAAATATTTTCCAGGTGGGGATGAGAAAGAGGGCCTCTCAGGAAGAGGAAGAGCCAGAGCAAAGGCAGCAGGG
>NW_007739890.1:4523-5431 GCF_000696425.1 Galeopterus variegatus
GTGGAGTTGAATTTAGAGGATTGCAAATATGTAAGAAGTTCCTCTAAGCCTAACCCAGTTTGATGACATCATTTTTTCAGCTTCTCAAATACTTGTGCTCCTATGATCTCACTAACATTTGTTGTGCTCTTACTATGTCAGGAGCAAAGGACATTTTAGAGATAATCTCATTTGACCCTCACAATATTCCTATGGGTAGGTTCAATGGTCATCCTTATTCTACAAATGTTGCTTTCCATATTCTCATAGGCTATTCTCTGTTCTCACTAGTATTCTGGGTGTCTGATAGAATCACATATCCTTGTGCAACCGGTTTACTCCTACAGAGTCATAGGGGTTTTTTTTTGTTTTTTTTTTTTGAGAAGATAAAAACTCTTCTTTAAGGAAACCTGCAGTGCTTCAGCACGGTGCCTACTTAACCCCACTGTTACACCACAGGACATCTTGACGTCACCATTGTGACCCCTCTACTTTGACTTTGAGTACAACTGCTCCTGCTCTTTTGACCCTGAGAACATTTTGAATTCAAGACTTTTAATTAGAATGATATCAACTTAGATGGACTTTGTGCCAGAAAATTTGTTCTGGAGTGAATTCCATTAAGCCAATTTAATCCCTTGATCAATTTTCTACATAGCACAGTTAGACCGTTTCCAAAAATGTTAACTCTACTGAAACTATTTTCATTTGGATCAATTCTTTTCCATTTGAAATTGAAAACAAAATTTGATGTATTGATTCAGTATTGTCCATACTGAATTCTATTGATTCTGGCTTCTACATCATGTTAAACTCATTATTGCTATCAAATCCATTTTTTTTCCTGAGTCAAATTTGTAGATCTAAATTTTTTTAAAAAATGAAGTTTGATTCCTTTGTCAAATTGTAGTCAATAAAAGTTTTGTTGT
>NW_007739890.1:5531-7406 GCF_000696425.1 Galeopterus variegatus
ACAGGATATGAAAGCAGTGTTTGTCATTGGGCTGAGAAAGGTTGTCCTGAGCAGAGGCAAGAGCTGAGGTCCCACTACCTTTAGGAAAAAACATGGAGGAAGGGTCTGAATACCTAAAACCTGCATTCAAGACACTGCTTGACAGTTATGGCTCACTGGATTTGCTACAAAAGTAAAGACAACCAGGCAGCACCAACTTATGCATTTCTGTTCATATAACCAATATTACCTGTGCAGTCAGCAGGTGTGGGTCTTGGACTGAGCTCCTGACATCTTCATGGTTATCTAGGCAGGAGGCCACTGGCATAGATTTCCATTGTATCTTATACATCCAGCACAGAAGAGGGCTATTGCCTCTTCCAGAACCTCTTTTTCAACGAATATTAATTTCCTATTGGGTTAAGCCCAGCTTCTTTTAGTGTAGAGTGCTGGACCCTTCACAATTTGTCTGGTGTCCTCTCCTCAAGCCTCCACGCTTGTCACTCCACACTGAGGCCCACGTCACTCAGGCTGCTGAGACTTTGCAGAGCATTTTGATGCTCCATGGTGCTCCCCATGTCAGTTTTGCCTGGAATTCCATTTCCTGAACTTCTGCCTGGAAAACTCATATATCCTTCCAGAAGGGACTCTCTGTTCTGTGAACTAGGTAGGGGGATGGGAGAGATGTGGAGGGACTGCTTAGAATATGAAGCATAGGGAAGTGACAGGGGCAAACTGTGTGTGTGTGGGGGGGCAGACAGACAAGTGCTTGGAGGTAGAGACCACGAGAAGGACTAAGAAGCAGGTAGTTGGAAGGGATTGGGGAAATAAGGAGGTCTGGAAGAGACTGGGAGAGGTTTAGATCTTGATTTAGAGGATGGTGTAGAAAATGTGAAGGGATGGAGAACTGGATGGGATGAGAGGTGACTGGAAGGCAGCAAAGGTTGGGGTTAGGGAGAGTCAATTATTCTTCCTTCTGCTCTCTGTAGCAGCCCCACAGAGACCCTAAGACAGCCCAGAATGCGTTAGGTGTTTAATGCTGTGTCTCTTGCCACCAGTAGTCTGTGAGCTCCTTTCTCAGCCCTGGATCATGGTTGGGAAAAGTGGGCAATTCCTGAGCCTCCATCTTTTTGGGGAAACTCTTTGGTGAGAAGAGATGGAACTGGTAGGCAGTGTCCCTCCAGTCTGTTTGGGAGGCACCTGCTCATTTTTCTTCAGGACAATCTTCACTGTGTCACCAAGCTGTGTTGTTACAGCACCACAAGATCATTAATTCTGATTCTGCTCGAATTTCCTCTGATGGTCCTCTTCATGGCATCTGTTCAGAGAATGCATGGCTTTTACTGGGGAGGACTCAGGTTTTGAGATTGGAGGTCTTTACCTGAATTTTCTTTTGCACTTAAGGCTTCATCAGTTTCTCTGACTGGGTTCTGCCCTGGGCTGGAAGTGGTGGTCATTTGCTAAGAGTTATGAGCTGGGTTGAAAGAAAAATGTAAGGTAAATTTACCTAATGGGGACATCTGGAGAGCAAAGTGTCTATTATTGTCTCATGAAGTCCTGGGTTTGACCTTATGCAACCTCAGGTAAGCCACTTAATCTCCCTGAGCCTCAGTGTCTACATCGTCAAAATTGGGATCAAATAGCTATTTTTAAGGGCTGTTGTGATGAGGAGATGCGTTATGGCACTTTCAGTGTTTATTTTTTCTATTTGGACTTTAAGTTTCGGTTAATTTTTTATTAATTTTATTTTATTTTGTCAATATACAATGTGGTTGACTATTGTCATCCATTGCCAAAACCTGCCTCCCTCCACCTCTCCCCGCTCCCTACCAACCATCTCCTTTCTGTTCACTTGTCGTATCAACTTCAAGGAATTGTAATTGTTGTGTCTTCTTC
>NW_007739890.1:8159-9612 GCF_000696425.1 Galeopterus variegatus
ACTTCTCAATATACATTGTAGTTGATTTTCGTGTCCCTTTACCCATTCCTCTTTCTCCCCTACCTTTCTCCCCTCCACCACCAACTACATCATATCTGTTCACTTGTCTTAACAAGTTCAAGGAATTGTTGTGATTGCTGTGTCTTCCTCCCCCCCACAACCTTTATTTGTTTGTATATTCATCTATTTATTTTTAGCTCCCACAAATAAGTGAGAACATGTGATATTTCTCTTTCTGTGCCTGACTTGTTGCACTTAATATAATTTTCTCTAAGTCCATCCATGTTGTTGAGAATGGAATTTTCTGTAGGTCCATCCATGTCATTGCAAATGGCAGTATTTCATTCTTTTTTATAGCAGAGTAGTATTCCATTGTGTAGATATACCATTTTTCCGTATCCACTCTTCTGATGGACATTTGGGCTGGTTCCAACTCTTAGCTATTGTAAAGAGTGCTGCAATGAACATTGGAGAACAGGTATACCTTCGACTTGATGATTTCCATTCCTCTGGGTATATTCTCAGCAGTGGGATAGCTGGGTCATATGGTAGATCTATCTGCAATTGTTTGAGGAACCTCCATACCATTTTCCATAGAGGCTGCACCATTTTGCAGTCCTACCAACAGTGTATGAGAGTTCCTTTTTCTCTGCAACCTCACTAGCATTTATCATTCACAGTCTTTTGGATATTAGCCATTCTGACTGGGGTGAGATGGTATCTCAGTGTGGTTTTGATTTGCATTTCCTGAATGCTGAGTGATTTTGAGCATTTTTCATGTGTCTGTTGGCCATTCATATATCTTCCTTCGAGAAATGCCTATTTAGCTCTTTAGCCCATTTTTAAATTGGGTTACTTGTTTTTTTTTTGTAAAGTTGTTTGAGTTCCTTGTGTATTCTGGATATTAATCCTTTGTCAGANTTGCTGTGCAGAAGCTTTTTAGTTTGATATAATCCCAATTGTTTATTTTTCCTTTGGTTGCGTGTGCTTTTGGGGTTGTATTCATAAAGTCTGTGCCCAGTTCTTCTTCCTGAAGTGTTTCTCCTATGTTTTCTTTGAGAAGTTTTATCGTTTCAGGGTGTATATTAATTCTTTAATCAATTTTGAGTTGATTTTGGTGTATGGTGAGAGGTATGGGTCTAGTATCATTCTCCTGCATATTGATATCCAGTTATCGCAGCACCATTTGCTGAAGAGGCAGTCTCTTCCCCAGTGTATAGGCTTGGTGCCTTTGTCAAAGACCAGATGGCTGTAGGTGTGTGGGTCAATTTCTGGATTCTCTATTCTATTCCATTGATCAGTGTGTCTGTTTTTATGCCAGTACCATGCTGTTTGGTTTATTATAGCTATGTAGTATAGTTTAAAGTCAGGTAGTGTTATGCCTCCAGCTTCATTTATTTATTTATTTTGCTCAGAATTGCTTTGGCTATGTGTGGTCTTTTGTTATTCCATA
>NW_007739890.1:9969-12290 GCF_000696425.1 Galeopterus variegatus
TTTTTTTTTTTTGGATGTAAAGTGGTGACAATAATGCCTGCCACTAAGAGTAGATGAGAAAATCAAAATAAAAATATGAAAAATGATTTGTAAAGTAGGAAATAGTATATAAATGCCCCATAAAATAGTCATGAGGGTCTTCCACCGTCATGTATCACACTAATTTCTACAGATACAAGAATGACAATTAGAGGCTTCTGCAATAGATATTCATTGCAGGAGGGGAGTTGGTAGATAATTCATCTATTAATGAATAAACTTTGTTAAACACTGTTTGTGTGTAGGCTCCATATGAACCACTTTGTTTTATTCATTCATTTAACAAATATTTGGTGGGAAGCCCTTAGTACCAAGCACTTTTTTGTTGCAATCATCTCATGTCGTCTTCTGGCATGAATCTTCACAACTGAGTTATGAGATTTCAACAAGAAGGTTACTGAACCTCCTAAAGTTTTGGTGTCTTTCACCAACCTCCAAAAGCTAATAATTACTTAAGTTGAGTTAAGCTTTGTGAATTTAAAATCTGTATCTTTACCTACATTTAAAAAAATAAAGTTATTTATTTTTTAATTGACACATATTGGTTGGACATATTTATGTGGTACTTAGTTACATTTCAATACATGTATACAATGTGTGATGATCAAATCAGGGTAATTAGCCTATTCATCATTGCAAAATTTTATCATTTCTTTATAGTGAGAATATTTAAGCTCCTCTCTTCTAGGCATTTGAGAATATACAATAAATTAGTGTTAATTAGGGATGCTTAGGACTACTGTAGACCACTAGAACTTATTTATTTGTACCATTAACAAACCTCTAGCCCTTCCCAGCTTCTAGTAATCACAATTTTAATCTCTACTTCTAAAAACTCAACTTTTCTTTTCTTTTTGTAGAGCCCACATATGAGTAAGAACATGCAGCATCTAACTTATTTCACTTAATATAACATCTTCCAGGCTCATCTATGTTGCCACAAATGACAGGATTTCTTTTTCATAGCCGAGTAGTATTCCATTGTATGTACATACCATATTTTCTTTATCCATTTATCTGTTGTTGAAGAATTCTTTTTCATAGCTGAGTAGTATTCCATTGTATGTACATACCATATTTTCTTTATCCATTTATCTGTTGTTGAAGACCTAGGTTGATTCCATACCTTGGCTGTTGTGAATAGCGCTGCACTAAATATGTGGGTATAGATATCTCTTCAGTATGCTAATTCCCTTTTCCTTTCTAAAATTTAACTGGTCTGGGAAGGAGGCATTCAGAAATCCTCCAAGGGGTGGAGGGTACAGGTGTAATCTTGATGTAGGAGACCTCAGGGTAAACAGGGGATTTGGGGAGCTCTTTTTAAGACAAAATGCTCAGCAAATGTAAAGACATGGAAGCAGGCAACAGCATGGCACCTTGGGAAACTGAGGAGGTCTTTAAGGGGACAGCTGTGCAGTGACTGTTGTGCAAATCTGTAACATAGTTGCCCAGGTTTATGATACTTTCCACTTGTCCCCTTCCCCCACCATTCTAATTATTTAGTTCACGCCTCTTCCTTTTCCTTCCATCAATTCTTTGAACTGATATACTAAACAAAAATGAGTTGGCCATTCTCAGAGCTGGTTGAAAGTGATTTTTCAGAGGATCTGGACAGCAGCCTGCATTGGTTTCAGCTGAGAAAACACATACTACCAAAAATAAACTCATCACTGTCTACAGCTCTGCAGCTGGAGGAAACATAGCAGATGGTAGTGAAACCAAGAGCAGCCTTCATAGAGCACCTNATTCTTGGCTGGCAATCTCTGTCTTTTAGTATTTTGAATATACCATCCCATTCCTTTCTGGGTTTTAGGGTTTGTGAAGAAAAGTCTGATGTTAGTCTGATTGGGGCTCCCTTATAGGTGATTTGATGCTTCTTTCTTGCAGCTTTTAAGATTCTCTCTTTGTCTTTGAGTTTTGCCACTTTGACTATAACATGTCTTGGAGAAGACCTTTTTGGGTTGAATAAAGACCTTTTTGGGTTCAATACATTTGGGGATCTTTGAGCTTTCTGAATCTGAAGATATGTGTCTTTTCCTATACCTGGGAAGTTTTCTGCCCATATTTTGTTGAATTTGTTTTCAATGCAATCTCCTTTTCATCTCCTTCTTGAATACCCATGACTTAGATATTTGAGCACTTAAAGTTGTCTAATATCTCTCTTAGATTTTCTTCAATGTTTTTAATTCTTTTTTCTTTTTTGTCTGCCTGTGTTATTTCAAACAGTCCATCTTCAAGGTCAGAAGTTCTCTCTTCTGCTTCTGCAAGCCTGCTGGGTAAAC
>NW_007739890.1:13290-35135 GCF_000696425.1 Galeopterus variegatus
TCTTTCAGGTCCTGTGTACTTTTCCTCATTTCATCGTATTGTCTAGCTGAGTTTTCTTGTATCTCATTTAGTTTCCTTAGAATTATCACCTAAAATTCCTTGTCAGACATGTCAAGGGCTTCTTGTTCTATAGGATCTAGAGCTTGCGATTTATTACCCTTTGGTGGTGTACTTTCTTGATTTTTCATATTTCTGCTATCTTTCCCTCAATGTTTAGCCATTGTGGCAGGGGATTTCATGGTCCACTGGTTTGACACTGTTGTCTGGCTTGCATGCTGCTGGGGCTGCCAATTTGGTATGGCTGCCTCAGTGTCTGCTCGGTTGTCCACTAGCTACTCCATGGTTGCCTCGGGTCTTTGGCCTCTCTGGGGAGGCGCCTCCCTGCTCAGCATGCACTCGGCCGGGCTGGGGATAGAGTCGGGCAGTGGTGACATGGCCTACCTTCTGGGTCGCACGCTGGCACTGCAGGGCACGTGGTCTCTGTGGATCTTTGGCTTCTCCAGCAGGACACCTTTCTGATAGGTGTGCACTCGGCCAGGCTGGCGATGGAGTCGGGTGGTGGCGGCCAAGTTTCAGTTGATTTTTGTGTCTGGTGTAACATTTGAATTGAGTTTAATTTTTTCCAGAATTAATAGACAATTGTACAACAACCGTTTATTGATTAACCCCTCCTTGCCTTCACCAATGATATGTTTTATTTTTAGTCAGACACCGAATTCTGATCTGTCCATTTCTGGACTGTCAAATTGTGTTCCATTCATCCACTGGCCTCCTTCTGGGCTGGTCCTACACCATTTTATTATTGTATCTTCCTAATGTATTGTGATGTGTGGTCCCTTATTATTATCCTTCTATTTCAACATTTTCTTGGCTGTTCTTAGGCATATGGCTTTTTCCCCTAAATGAAAGTTTTTATCGAATTACTAAGTTTCAAACATATTGGGGCTCAATTCCAACCATATACAATCTATTCAAGTACAGATTCAAGGGGGAACGACATCTTCTTAAAATAGTGACTTTTCTGAATTAGGAGAATGCCATGTATTTCAATTTACTCTTGTTTATGTCTTTTGATTTTTAAAATATGGTTTTTTCCCATTTTTAGTTGAGTGTTTTCCTGGGTGACATATATTGTGGATGGTGTCTCCTTCATTCTGCTTTCCAACTGGACACCAAACACATTCATGGGGAAGAGTGATCCTTCACAGCATCAATTCCATCTTCCTCCACCATGCTCAGGTTACATTGTTTTCACAGGAGCAGCTGAATGAGGACACCATGACCCTGCTCCCTGGAACATTTAATTAGGTCAAAAGAGGACACCCTCAAATGAGCAGGTGCAGCCTCTCTGTCACTGGCAGGATTGTATAGACAGCTGGGCTCTTTTGACACTAGAGTCTCAGAAACAAAGTTCAGTTACAGAAATGGAATGAAGGAAAAACTAGGCTTCTCATTTGGGGTAAGCAAAGGTGACCTCCAGGAATAAGGGGTGAATCTAGTTGCATCTAAGGTTGCATCTAGGAGGCCAGCCTAATGGAAAACTTCAACTCTCACTGAAGTGTCAGCAATGGCAGTCAATCACAGAAAAGCAACCAAATGTGAAAGGAACACAGGGAGGATTTCGGTGGCAACACTACAGACAGGTGGGAGGGAGCAGGGCTTGGTGCCCGCAGCTGTGGGGTCTTGTGCTGTTAAGGTGACCAGTCAGCTTGAACCATGCAAGGGGTAAGTAGGTCACATAGACAGGATTAGAACTGACATCTATCTAACTTCAAAGATGGGGTTCTTTCTCCCCAGACACCACTGTCTACTCAGTCCCTGATGTACCCTCCGTGTGGTCCTCCACAACCTTCATCTCCTCCTTCCATCCTCCATTCCACCCTCCACTCTCTGCCACACTTTATTTTTTGTGGCATTGGCTGACCATGAAACTCCCCATTTTTAGGGTGGGGGACCATCCGTAAGACCGAGGAGAAAGGACTTCTTCCTCCTTTACCTCAATCCCTTTCCTTGAAACTGATCATTCAGCGTAAAAGCTTTGAGCCAACTGGAACATCAGATGGTTCCACAGATGACACAGAATGTGAAAGTAGCCTTTATAGCCTGGAATGACGGGTAAGTGCACTCCCTCCACCTCGTGCAATGTCCTGTATGAGCCAAGTCTTTCCATCTCAGTCCAGGCTGATGGTGCAATTTTCATGTCCTTCTTCATGCCCATGGCTGAGCTCTGGGATGAGGATGCTGTCATTTTTGGCTGAGCTCTTTGCTTCAAGTTGTAATTGTTATGTTAGCTTGACACTTGATGGAACATCTGTAATTAATGCATCACTCAGGAAGAGAAGCATGGTGGAAACTTTTTCATTGAGATAGAAATTCAACAATCAATTCGAACACCCTTTGAGCATCTACTATGCAAAAATGATTGCTTAGGACTGGGGCTTAGATTAAGGATGACAACCTTTAGCAGAGACAGCAATTGTTAGCTAAGGACAATGTAACATGGTAAGTGCATTAAGAAAAATGTTCACAAAATGCTCTGGTAACACGTTGGAGTTAGACAAAGAAAACATATTTGGAATACATATGACAGATAAAACTGTATAGTAAGCTCACACAGACCAATGAGTAATATACTAACACCCAACAGAAAAGTGGAAAAAGGTAAAAATAGGGATCATTCAAGTGGCCAATAAATGTATGTTAATTAAAAATGAGATCCTATTTTATTTGTTGCAGATTGGCAAAAATTAAAAATGAGGGGAAACTCCTAGTGTGGTCAAGGATGCTAGAAGAAATGTGTATTCTCATATGTCATTGGTGGAAATGTGAACCATCAGAGTCTTTTTGGGACTATAATTATGTTATATTTATTTGGCTTAAAATACTTATACTGTTTGTCTTTATCTGTCCTACTTTTGGTGATCTATCTTATATAAATAAAATTATTTGTTGAGGCAATAAAACTAAAAACAAGTAAACATGGCCTTTCCCATATTAGGAAATACTAAGTAGCTAATAAAAAGAATGAGTTAGAGCTGTGACTGTTGGCCTGAAGGGACATCCATTATGCATTATTAATGAGAAAAGTAAGTTACATAGGAATGTATGTAGTATGATTTCACTTTGGTAAAAACAATGACAGATGCTGTGTATGTGTGTATATGTGTGTGTATTTGTGTGTGGGAAGAGAGAAAGAGTAAAGGGAGATACTCCAGGCTGTTAACACTGATAACTTTTGTGGAAAAGAAGGTGGAAAAGGAGAGAAGGTAAAAGAAACTATTTTTTCTTTATAAACTTTTTTTCCCCCTAAAAACTGGTTTCAGATCTTGTGCCTTTGGGAAGATAAAATAGATATACTTTTTAATATTATTTCTGCTAAGTAAAATTAAAAACCCTGGACATTATATATAAACCAAACATAAGAAGACTCTGTAGGATGGAGAGAAGCAGGCAGATTGGCTAGGGACCAAGGAACAACAGGTTGGTGAGTTCACTTGGTTTTCTTTTCACCTCATATATGCAATACCTGAAGCTAAAGAAGCCAACAACCCGGAAATGCCAATGGAAGAAGGAAAAAAACAAACAAACAATAAAAGCCTGATTTTTTTTTTCTTTTTTTGCCAACGGACCAGGAAAAGGGCAACCCAGGGACAAAGAAAACTTTAGACAATAATCATTCTACTACAGCCAAACACCATGAAAGTATTTTGATCCACCCCCAACCATACCATCAAAATCTGAATGAGGAGCCTAGAGACCTGCTTTAGTGAGCAAAGTGCCCCAGCCCCCACAGTGGGGTGGTATCAGAGAAGGCTGAATAGGGAGCTGGAACTTCATCTATGCCAACTGGTAACAAGGTCCCCCCTCCTCATTCTGTCGTATCAATGGAGACCATGCAGGGAGCCTGGACTTGCACCCCTACCTGGCAGTAATGAGGTGCCTCTCTTTCTTCCCTCTGAGGTCACTGTGCTGCCATAATGGATTATTGAAGACGGGGTAATTTATAAAATACAGAAATTTATTTTCTCACAATTCTGGAGGCTGGGTGGTCTAAGATCAAGGTGCTGGCAGGTTTGGTTGTCAGCTGAGGGCTGCATCCTCCAGAGGGAGGAACACTGTGTCCTCTCAAGGTGAAAGGAGGAAGGTCAAGCTGGCCTAATGCTGTGTGAAGTTTCTTTTATAAGGGCCTTAATCCCACTAATGAGGGAGGAGTCCTCACGACCTAATCACCTCTTAAATGCTCCCCCTCTTAATACTATCACATTGGTAACACCTGAAATTAGGAGGAAGCACATTCAAATCACAGCATTCCGCCACCACCTCCCACCTCCACCAAATTCATGTCCTTCTCACATGCTAAATACATTCATTCCCTCCCAGTAGTCCCCCCAAAGTCTTACCTCATTCCAGCATCTCCTCAAAACCATGAGTCTACTCAAAGTCCAGAGTCTCATATAAACATCATGTGGATGAGACTCAAGGCACAATTCACCCTGAGGCAAATTTCCCTCTAGCTATGAGACCGTGCAATCAAACAAGTTATGTGCTTCAAAAATCCATAGGGTAGATATCCCCATTCCAAAAGGGAGAAATAGGAAAGAAGAAAGGAGTAATAGATCCCAAGCATGTCCAAAAACCTCACAAGGCAAACAATATTAAATATTGAGGCTTGAGAATAATCTTGGACTATATGTGCCACCTCCTGAACATATTGGGGTGGGTTGGGCCTTCAAAGTTCTAGGGGATCCTTGCCCCCATGGCTTTTTTGGGTACCAAATGCACTGCAGCTCTCATGGGTTAGAGTTGGGTACCTGTTGCTTTCCCTGGATGATATTGCACATTGGTTCCTGTACAGGTCTGGAGTCTCAGTGGCAACTCTGCCCCCATGGCTCCACTAAGCATTGGCTTAGTAGAGCTCTCTGAGGTGGCCTTGATCCCACAGTTCCACTGAGCATTCCTCTAGTGGGGGCTCTCTGCAGCGGCTTCACCCCTGTAGCAAGCCTCTGCCTGAATCCAAGGCTGTCTGAGGCATCCTTTGAAATCTAGGTGGAAGTAGCCTTGCCTTCACAGATACTGAACTTTGTGAGCCTGCAGAATTAGCACCCACATAGATGCTGCCAAGGTTTATGATTTATGCCTTCTGTAGTGGCAGCCTGAGCCACACTTGGGCCTGCTTGTGTCATAGCTGGGATGGCCAAGGAGCATAGTGCCAGAACATAGGGAACAGAGACCTGAGGTGGCTCTGGGCAGCAGAAAATGGACCAAGACACTGGCAATCCAGAATTCTATACGCAATGAAAACCCTGAGGATGAAAAGGAGATCAGACATTCTCAGATAAAGGAAAACTAAGAGAATTTGTCACCAGCAGACTGGCCTAAAATAATGGCTAAAGAAAGTTCTCTAAACAGAAAGAATATGATAAAAGAAAGAATATTGAGACATCAGGAGGGAAGAAAGAACATGGTAAGCAAAAATGTGTGGAAATAAAATAGGTTTTCTTCTTGAGTTTTCTAAATCATATTCAACAGTTGAAGCTAAAATTATAACATTGTTGCATGTGGTTCTAAACATATGTAAAGCAAATATTTAAAACAATTGTATTATAAATGGGGGGTAAAAAACATAAAGGGAGATAGGTTTTGTACACTTCACTCGAACTGGTGAAATTAGGACATGAGTAGACTGTGGTAAGTTGTGTATGTGTAATATGATATCAAGATCAATCACAAAAAAGCTATACAAAAGAGATATATACTCAAAAACACTACATGTAAATAAAAATGGAATTCTAAGAAAATTCTCAAGTGTCACACAGGAATGCAGGAAAAGGAAAACAGAGAAACAAAAATGAAGAGAAGAAACAGGATACACCTAATACAATAGCAGACTTAAGCCCTAACATATCCATAATTACATTAAATGTAAATGATCTAAATACACTAAAATGAAGAGATTGGCAGAGTTGATTTAAAAAACCAATTATATGCTGCCTCCAAGAAACTCACTTCAAATATAACAATATAGGCAGATTGAAAGTAAAAGAATGGGAAAAAGATGTATCATACAAACATTAATCATAGAAAAGTAAGAATGGCTACATCAATATTAGATAAAGTAAACTTCAGAGCATTGAAAACTACCAGAGACAGAGGGGGCCATTATATAATGATAAAAGGATTAATCCATAAGAAGACATAATAATCTAAAATGTGTCACCCTCAAATAACAGAGATGCAAAATATGTAAAGTAAAAAATGATTAAACAGAAAGGAGCAAAAGATAAATTTACAATTGTAGTTGAAGCCTTCCACACCTGTCTTAACAATTGATAGAACAACTAGAAAGAAAGTCACCAAGAATATTGAAAAACTCAACAGCACCATCAACCAAAAGGATCAAATAAATATTTATAGAATACTCCTTCAACAGCAGCAGAGTACCCATTCTTTTCAAGTGCTCATGGAACATATACCAAGATAGAATGTATTCTGGGCTATAAAACAAACCTCAATGATTTTAAAAGAACTGAAGTCAGACACAGTGTATTCTTCCACCAAGATGGAATCAAACTAGAAACCTACATACTGCTAGAAAGTTCCAGCCAGTGCAATGAGGCAAGAAAAAGAAATAAAAGACATATAGGTTAAAAAGGAAGAAATAAAATAGCCCCTATTTTCAGATGACATGATCATTTACATATAAAATTTCAAGGAATCTACAAACAAACAAAACTCCTAAAACTAATAAGTGACACAGCAAGGTCTCAGAATACAAGATAAACATACAAAAATCAATTCTAATTCTATGAACAGGCAAAAAACATGTGGGCACTGAAAAAAAAACTACAATACCATTTATAATCACTCCCCAAATAAGATACTTAGTGTAAATCCAGCAAAACATGTACAGGACTTGTATGCTGGAAACTACACAATGATGATGAAAGAGATTTAAATAAACATATTCATCAACTGAAAGCCTCAACAAAGTGAAGATGTCAATTTTCCTCAAATTGACAGGTTTATCGCAATTTTTATCAAAATCGTGGGAAGATATTTTGTAGATATAGAGAAGATTATTCTGAAATTTATGTAGAAAGTCAAAAGAATAGAATAGCTAAAACAATTTTGTAAAAGAAGAATTATGTGGGAGGAATTACTCTGATTTGAAGATTTCTTACGCAGCTGCAGTAATCAAGACTGTCTGGTTTTGGTTAAGTTAAGAAAGAAACTTTAAAAAAAAATTCTAATTTGGAAATTACGACCTTTAAAAAATTCTAGTTTTTCCCAGATGTATGTATATTTTGTAAAGTACAATAAAAATAAATGTTTAGACCATGAAATAAAAACAAAGACATACAAAACTTTCTGTTATTTCTTTATTGTCAGGTTCTGCAGACATAAAATTATTCTGTAAAAATTACTGTAAACATTTCAAAATGCTTACTCTCAATTGCTGCATTTTGTTGTGGATGATGGAGTAGCACCAGTTCCTGGAGCAACTTTGAGTAGCATTGTTCTGGTTGAGGAGAAACATATTAAGCCAGGGTATAAAATATGAGAATACTTCAAAAAGTTTATGGAAAAATGGAATTAAAAGATAATACAAATCTTTCCATGAACATTTGTATTAATCAGAGTAGGCTAAGCCAGCCAGAGGTTCTCAAAGTGTGAAGCAGTTATCCCAGGGGGCCCCTGGTTTCCTGAAAGAGGGTTGCAAGGTCAAGAAAATTTATAGTAAAACTAAAACCAGTTCATAATAAATTTGGCACTTAGCATGAATCAAGGCAGTGGCACCAAACTCTATCATTAGTCACTGTATTCTTCATTATTGCACACTTGCATTAAAAAGAAGGACAGTTTTGCTTATAAATGTCTTTGATGGAGCCATAAAAGTTATTAATTTTATTAAATCCTGAGCCTTCAGTGTGAGTCTTTCTATTATTCTGTGTGATTAAATGGGATGTATGTAGCACTTCTGCTGGCCATTTGCTTGTCTCAAAAGGCACACAGGAAAGCTCTCATGCAACTAAATTGTAAGCCCAACATTAAAGAGATTTTTCAAAATGTATAACAGTGCTACTCTTCTCATTAAATTTTTGCTTTGGAAAATACAGTTACGTTTAACATTCTGATTGCTTTTTTAAATGTAACACCATTTTTACTTGAAAGAATAACTGACAAACTATGGTCTTTCAGACATTGGTATTTGGCAGAAATTTTCTTGAGAATGAATGAAAAGCACCCATCACTTAAAAAAAGCAACTAACAGTAGTTCTTACTGATGATATAGTTCATCTTCCAGGAGAAAATTAGAATTTTGAAAAACCTGTAACTGTCACCATGAGCTTAACAGCCCCCCAATTTTTGGAGACATTTCTGATGAAATTGGGGATATTAATTACTGTGATTTTTTTAATGTTGTGTAATGAAATGTGTCGACGTTTGGAGGATCTGCATAGCTCAGTGAACCAATATTTTCCAAACGACCAATATATGATGCTGCAAAATTCTGCAGGTAAAAGATTCATCAAACTGTAAGATAGACCAGTGTACTCGTATTTTAATGTAGCAGAGTATGAAAAGTTCATTGATAGGATTTTATATTCTGTGTTGCAAATAACCTTTAAGAAAATAAGCACTTGTCAAGGTCTAGTGTAGTTTAAAAGAAGAATATCCACAATCATCTGAAGACATTATTACAGTACTCTTCCTTTTTCAATTACACATCTGTGTAAGGCTAGATTTTTTTCATTTACTTCAACAAAAACAACATATCACAACAGATTGAATGTAGAAGCAGATGAGAGAATCCAGCTCTTTTCTATTAAGTCACATGTAAAAAAGACTTTAAATGTTTTGTTTTGGAACATAATATTATATTTATTTGTTTTATTATTTTATTATTCATAAAGGTATTTTATATATATGATGAGTTAGTTATTATTTTTAAATAAACAAATAGATAAATATTTTAACATTTTCTGCTTGGATTTCTAATATGGTAAAACTTTTAAATTATTACCCATACAGACAGAATTTCTTTGAGATTGTAAAGGGATCCTGAGATCAAAGTTTGAGAACCACTGGTTTATGGATCTATTCACCAGGCAATGAAGTGCAGAGGGCATAGCTAAAAATATGGAAGCAGTGTGGGTCCCTACGTTAAAGGAGAGCTGCACAAAAAAGCTGTCCAACCTCTATGGATTGTTGTGTAAATGAGGAATAAGCCTGTGTTAAGCCCCCGAGGTTTAGGGCTTGTTTGTAATGTGGCACAGCCTAGCTTAGCCTGCCTAACACACAGATGTGCGTTTTAGGGAGATCATTCTGGCAACAGTGTGAAGGGTTGGACTGGGATGGGGATGGGGATTCAGGGTGATCTGAAAACAGGGAGATGGATTCTGAAGTTTTTTCAGTAGTCCAGTTCAGGATCTGAACTTAGGCCATGGAAGAGGAGTACATAGAAGAAGGGAGAGGTCAAAATGCTTCAAAGACAGAATTAGCTGGATTTGGATGTCAGTTGTTGGAGGGAGGGGAAGGACAGGGAGAAGTCTTCAGAAGTTAGGTGTTGATCCCTAGGGAAATGGTGAAAGGATTTACAAGATCAGAAACTCAGTGTGCCTAGAAGCAGTTTTGTGCATTTCAAAGGAAAGGGCGTGATGAGCTCCATTTTGAACATCTCAGGGTGATTTTGATCCCTAGGGAAATGGTGAAAGGATTTACAAGATCAGAAACTCAGTGTGCCTAGCAGCAGTTTTGTGCATTTCAAAGGAAAGGGCGTGATGAGCTCCATTTTGAACATCTCAGGGTGAGTTGCCTGTGGGACAGCAGAGAATAAGTACTTATGAGACTCTTACTATGTGCTTTGCATTGTTTTAGGCACCAAACATAGTAGCTCATTTAATATGCAAAACTATCTTAGGAAGAAGATATTCTTATGATCCCTACTTTGTGGACAGGGTAACTGAGGCTTGAGAGTGGAGTCACTTGTCCAAAAATCACCCAACTAGTAAGTGACAGATCAGACTCATGCACTTGGGCTCTGGAGTCCTTGCTTTTAGTCACTGTGTTATGCTATCTCTTGATGCTCCATAGCCAGTTAACAGTCTGAGTCCAGGGTTCAAAGAGAGCTCTAGGTTGTTCCAGGCATTAGATTGTGTATTTGTAAATTCCATCATAAAGTCATCTATCTCAGTATGGATAATAATTTTCCCTCCATCTGGCCACACTGGGAGCTGCAGGGTCGAGCAGACTCCACTAAAGTGTCCTGGTCTGATGGCCTTTCTGAGGGTATGGCAGCTCCTCTTAGAATTCTCCACCTTACAGCAGGAGGATCCAGCTATCTATCACAAGGCTGTCTCAGAGAGCCATATCCTTTAAAACAAACAGGGGAATGTCTGTGTAGGGACAGTGAGAAGCTACAAGGACTTTCCTAAGAACAGCAAGAGTTCACGTTCTCTGAGCTAGTTTTGGGACTCTGGATGAATGAAGTGCATCACACAACTCCAGGGGGGCGCCACTCCCATTGTGCTCTAGCGAATGGTAAACTCTGGAGTTGCATTGTGTATGACATACCTCATTTTTACCCGTTAGCATCAGCGTCCCTTTTTTTGGTGTGGGCTGCTTTTTGAGTTGCTATGTCAATATTTGGCATCACTTTTTTTGTTAACTTGATGAGATCCTCAATTGTGCTCTTAGCTCATCAAACAGATGATTCTAACTTATGCTGACATCAGATCACTATTGAGTTCTGCCAGCCCTAAGCACAGGTGCCTGACTCAGTGTCTAAGAGGGGTAGAGGTGAGGGAAGCAGAGGAAGCTGTCAGGTTCTGAGTGAGGCTTCATTCAGCAGGTAGCCAGGAGGGCAGGTCCTGATGGACACCTGCCTTCTCAGTTCAGGGCCTTGTATGGGAAGTAAAAAGAACGTCCCCACGAGTTTAGTGTAACCTCAAGTTCCCTCCAACCCAATCCGAGAAGCCTCTGTTATAGCCAGGATGAAATCCACAAGAGATTTATTTCAAGATGTACTTCAGTGTCCTTGATTTATGGCCTAATTCAACTGAAGACAGTCAGCTTTGTCAAAGAAGCGTAAAATGGACAGATGTGAAACGCCAGGATGTCTCACTGAAACAAAAGCTTTATTTCTTTCAGATTCAGATCCATATGTGTAGCATTCTTTTTATGCTCCAGGCCCTTTTGAACAAATTTTTGAAATAATTATTTGTATTCCAGATGTTAATTGCCTGGGTGTTCCTAAGACCTTTAGCAAACTGGGTTCCTCTTGGTCTTTGCAATGTAAATAAAATGGGTGTTAGCCTTGTAAACGTTAGTCCTGGGAGGACAGGAATGGCATCCTCTATTTGTAAAGGTGTGTGCCCAACAGAATGAAGGCCCCAACAGGAGCTGACGAAGCACCTGAGAAGAGCCACAGTGGGGAGCTGTCATCAACCTCAGGCCACAGGGGAAGGAGGGAGGGAGAAGCTGTGTTACTGGAACCTGAAAGAGCTGGAGAGGTGGGAGTGGGACAGCCAACCAGGAGTGGCCAAACCAGGCCCAGCTGGGGGCCAGGAATAGATACCCCACCCTCTCTCTGCTCCAGCCCTCCGAGCTCTTGCTGATGTGTCCTGTTGACTGTCCCTACCCAGCAGGCAGAAGGTGAGGGATGCTGGAGATTCAGTCTTTGGAGGTTATTACCCTTCTGGGGCACAGAGCAGAGCAGTGAAGAGTGTGGAGTGGAACCAGCATAAACCTTCATGCCATATGCAGCAGAAAACCCAGTGTTTCCAGAAGTTCTTAGGGGACTTATGCTAGAAGCTAGAAAAGAGACCTAGAGAAACTAGGTTATACAATGTAACAAACACCCTCTACATCTTTAGTGTCTTAAGCTCACCAACATTATTGTTGCCATGTGAGCAGTAAATGGTGAGGAGTCCGCTCCATGTGGTCACTCAGGGGTCCAAGCTAACATGGCTCTATCTTCTCATAGGTTCCAAAGGGAACACAAAGCCTTCTCAGTGCTGAGGATGGAACAGGATTGTGCGTGTGATTTTCACTGCTTCATCCTGGAAGTGAAAGACATCATCTCTCTTCATATTTTATTGGGCATATCTTATTTTCTAGCTCCAGTTCCCAAGCCTACTTGAAATCCCTTCCTTTTTCCTTTGAATTTCTCTCCTCTGCCCACTAAATTCACATTCATTTCTTTTACAAAGCAGTTCAGGTATCTCTTTTTTTCTCATCCCCAGACTAACCTGGCTTTGTTTTGAATGTTTTATTTCATAATCAAAAATACCTATTAAAGTATGTTTTTATGACAAGAGAGATCAGTTCTCTTCTGGAGAGGAATTCTGAGGTTAACTTTTAAAGAAACTCATTTTTCCCTGACACATAATTTCTCCTCTTAAAAAATTACAACATTGAGAATCAGAGATGGGGAAGGATTGACCCATAGTGACACAGGATTTGACTCTGATTTTCTGACTCTGTGTCTATAGTTCTTTCCTATACCACTTTTCGCTCTGTATTCTCTTCTTGGTAAAACCACTTTTCCCTTAATACCATCTGCCTGGATTTTCTTTAATCTCGTGGAGTTCAGCTCTGCATATAAAGAAGCCGACACCTTGGTGAGAATCATTAATTTTCAGAAGATTTTATTTCAGCGACTCCAAAGATAATTGCTAAAAATAGGTGTATTCCCTGCAAGATGCAGTTAAAATCAACTCATTTTGTGGTCAGGCTTCCCAAAGACACTGAGGCTGTATTGAGAATGTGAGTGTTTTAGTAGCCATGACAAATTTCCCCCATGTACAGGCATGCAGTAAATAATGATTTCTCAGAGACAGCCTTTGGTGCTGAGTTACGTGCAGGTGAGTACAGATGCCTGAATATGTCCAGGTAGGCCTCTGTTTTTCCAGGAGGGGAACATGCATCATTTTTCATGAATGCAGGAGTGAATGAGGAAAGAGGTTATGGGGGAACTCAACCTGGGTTTCCTGGCGTTTGTGCAGGTGAGTACAGATGCCTGAATATGTCCAGGTAGGCCTCTGTTTTTCCAGGAGGGGAACATGCATCATTTTTCACGAATGCAGGAGTGAATGAGGAAAGAGGTTATGGGGGAACTCAACCTGGGTTTCCTGGCGTTTTGAAAGTCCACTAATATGTTTTCTGTATGTGAAATATTGGAAATGCACTGAGCATCTAGAGGAGACATTATAGTTAGTATAGGCTTAAGGTCTGAAATAAATTACTAGCAGGGCTGGCTGGTTAGCTCAAGTGGTTAGAGTGCAGTGCTGTAACACCAGGCCAAGGGTTCGGAACCCCATACCAACCAGTTGCCAAAAGAAAGAAATTTTTAGCATTAGCAGGTTGCAAGTGAGTACAACTCTTATTTTCTCTTCTCCCACTTTGGTCCATATAGGAAAATAGTTCTGTTAAAGCTTCTGCTTTCTCGGAAGTGTGGGGAAGAAGCTTGTGCACTTGGGCAAGCTTTTTCTTACCTTCTCGTGGGGTGTTCCAGTGGGTACCTCTCCCATCTCCCCTCTCTTTCATGTGTGGTCTTCTTCCTCCATCCCTCCCTCTTTCTCCCTGCTTCCCTATATCTGTCTCCTTCCTCCCGTGGACCTATCTGCTCCCAGGTACAAGGGCTGGCATTTCTTTCTCCTTGTAGAGACCAGGCAGCCTTGTCTGTGTTTGCCCCAGCTTTTCAAACCAGCCTGCAACTGGGAGGGGACATGTGGACCACGCAGGTTTCAAAGTCTAAATTTGTAAGGGGAGTTGTGTGATAGTCTCCAGTTCATCTTTGTAAGTGAAACGAATTCTGCTCATGGTCCTCTCCAGGCTCCCTGTGTCTTTTCCTCAAATTGGTTAAAATCCTCAGTGGGAGTAAAAGTGGCAACAGATGTCCCTGAATTTTTAACACATGGAGGGCTGGCTGGGAATCCACACAAGGGCTAGCACTTGAGGACTAAGAACAATGTGGGGAAACATGTTTTTAATGGAGCCCCTAAGGCCAAGGTCAGCTCTCGGAAGCAGAAGTTTTGAACAATCGATCTGTTTTTTACTTCCAAAACACTTCTGACACCAAGTGTATGGGGTTTCCACACCAAAAATGTCTCCAGTTCTCTGTGGACACCAACTAGGTGTCCTACAATTAAATTCAATTCTGACACTCACTATCTGGAGTGAGCATCAGACCCCACAGTTTAAGGGCTTAGTTCCACAAGGCTGCCTCCCACTTTAGACACCAATCACAAGTAGTGGGCCCAAGGTTACCCACACTTCTGTCTGACTTGGCTAAAACTCGGAGGTTCCCATGACCCACTCCTCATATTTAATAATTTGCTATAATGGCTCACAGAACTCAGCAAAACACTTTACTTACTATTGCCAGTTTATTTATAAAGGATATTATAAGTGTACAGATGAACAGCCAGATGAAGAGGTCAATACAGTGAGGTCAAGAAGGGTCCCTCATGCAGGAGCTTCTGTCCCTGTGGAGTTGGAGTGCACCAACCTCCTAGTACGTGGAGCTCTCCAAACTCCTTCATTTAGGGTTTTTATGGGGCTTCTATTACATAGATATGATTGATCAAATTGTTGACCATTGGTGATTGAACTCAATCTCCAGCCCTTCTTCCCTCTCTAGAGGTCATGGGGTGGGGATGAAAGTTCCAACCCTATAATGACATGGTTACTTCCTCTGGCCACCAGATCCATCCTCCAGGAGTCAGCTCATTAGTACAAACTCAGGTGTGGTTGAAAGGGGCTCATTGTGAGTAACAAAAGGTGCTCCTCTCACCCCTGCTACTCAGGAAATTCCAAGGGTTTTAGGAGCTCTGTGCTAGGTACTAGGAATGAAGACTACATATGTGTTATTATATCACAATGTCACAGAGATATTTACATTTTTCTTGGGGCCAGTGAGGTTCTCTTAGCAACCTTAGGAGAAACCATGATTGAAAATCTAGGGAAACTCTCGTCAACCCAGGCTTTTCCTCAGTCACAGCTTTACAATGAGAGGGCCAGTGTAAGGGCTCACTGCATGTAGTGGATGTATTGTTTGTGGGTAGTGGGTGTGTGTGGGGTGCCATACCTCACACCCTTGGCCCAGCTCTGATTTCATCTTTAGCTGGGGAGGACAGTTCCCATGGAACTGGCAACATTCCACCTCAAGTACCTACTGCATGTTCCACTTTATGCCTCAGTGCATTTTCTGCAGTCACAGAACAGCTTGGAAGAACAGGGACATTAGGGAACTCCAAGGTGACTCCCAGTGGACAAGGAATCAATGAACAAACTCTGCAGCCTTCTGTCTTTCAGAGACAATCCCGAGGTGCATTGGGGCTCAAAAAACAGCAACCCAAAGTGAAGGCCTCGGAAGTGGCCTCAGATGCAAAGTTTTCCTCTGACCTTCTCTGGCCCTCCTGTCTCTCAGCCTCACTCTCCCCTGAGGCAAGCATAGAAACTAGAATCCCTCTTCCTCAGGATGGGTCAGAGAAACCGGAACTCCTTTTCCCCAAAGTGAGCCATAGAGAGTAACATTATATTCTGACTTTCCTCCTGTCTTTCTGTCTCAGAGCTGGCCATAAAGAAATTCTTTGACCTAACTTGTCTGATAGTAGATCATAAGACTCCCATTCCAGTAAGAGTCCTGCCTCATATTCAGGAGGAGGGAATGCTACCGAGAGAGGCCAAGAGGAATCTAAACAGACAGGCCTTGCTGGGTTTCCCTACTGAGTCTAGTAGTATTAGATCACACCCTTTTGACCAATTACATTTCTATCTGGCCATCCCTGCTTCATAGAACAGGAGCATAAAAATGAACAGTTTTCCCCTATATTTTTGGGTCTTCATTCTAAAGGCTCCTGTGTCATGCAAAACTATGATCAAATACCTTTCATCAGGCCTTTTCCCCCTATGGACAAGGGTTTGTGAGTTGATTTTTCAGAGAACCTTCTGGGGGTTGAAGGGGAAGTCTTCCCTTGACCTCTGTGGGTGCAATTACCATTCCTTAAAGGGTCACTGGTGGGGTTGAGCCCCAGGTGACCACAGCATTAACCAGCCTAAAATGCTCTAAGTTACTGTTATACATCTCCTGCCTCATTGTCACCACCTCTTACTGTTGCTTTTGGCTGTTGCTTCCCAAATAGCCTTGCTGCACCCAACTCCTCAGATATGGCTTTTGGAGAAACCAACGTTAAGACACTGGATGATCTCTCTGGGGTCCAATGTCTGGAGCACTACACATTGGCAAGTGGAAATCCAGTTGATTTCTTTCTCCCCTTATCTAGTTTCTCTTCCAGAGTTAAGAGACTGTGAATGTCAAGTTCTAGTGAAGTTAAGAAAATAGGTGGTAGAAAGAGATTTTAATGCTATCTTGAGAGTAGCTCGAGGAATTAAAAAAGTAGGAAAAGCAAGATTTGGGCCAAAAAGCATATGACAGAAGTTATCACTCTCACTTGAATTCCAGAGTAAGTCCTAGCAGTACTGGGACTTTGCCAGCTAGGGGAATTATTAAAGTTTTTAAGTCAGTTATATGAGGTTAAAAATAATGGTATCATATTTGTTGTTTTAATTTATGTTTCTTTAATAATAGTTGGCATAGAGCATTTTTTCTTGTTTTTATTAATTACTGTAATTATTTTCTGTGACATGGATATTCCACAAATTACTTAACAAATCACTTTGATGATGGATATTTAGGGTAAACCCTCTTTTTTAACTATTATGAGAAAGGCTATGATATGCATATGAAAAAATATCCAATCTTCCTCATAACAAAAGCACTGCAAATTGAAAGAACAATATTATTTTTTCTATACATTTTTGTTGTAAACATTGAAATGTTTGGTAATACCCCACGTATACAGTTTTTGCAGGGAAATTGGTACTGAGATTGACAGTGCAAATTGGTACACTGTTTTGAAGGGCACTTGAGTAATTACTATCCCAATTTACAATGTGCATATCCATCTATTGACGCATTTCAAGAAAATTTGTCCTGCAAATATACTTTCATGAAGTCCCAAATATTATGCTTTATTGAGTATACTTGTGTACGTGTATATGCTTGTGTGTTTGCACACTTGCAAGTCTATACAGGAAGAGTAGATTAGCTAAGATGGAGAATTAATAAAGGCTTCTGGCTCCTTCATGAATCTAATCCTGAAGATGATGTAGAAGAAAAAGAATGGTTCATGGATCCTAGAGCCTAACTAAAACTATGGAAATCATTTGGAGAGGAAGAGGTTGAGTGTCAGTATGAAAGGGAAAGAGAGGCTCGGGTGCCACAGACAGGCAGGGTGAGTTGGACCTTTCTTTCCTGCTGCAGGGCAGAAAACAGCACTTCAGCCCGGTGTTAGTCTGAGCCAGTTGGATTAATAGCAAAGCAGGGTTGGAGCTCCATGTGGGTGGGGAGCAGTTGACCAGGTCTGCAGGTAAGCTGGCGGCCCCCTAGACGATTGTCGCAACAGAGGTAAAAGCCCGTGGAGAACAGCATTGTCTGCAGCCTGGGAACTGATCCATTCCCAGAAGAGGAAGAGAGATGTGCTATTTTTACATATGGCACTGTCACACAGAGGGTATGGGTTTTTTCCTCACACCAGCCAATTCTGCAACTCTCTGGACACCAGCTGGGTGTCCAACAATTTAATTCAATTCTGATGCTATCTGTCTGGAGTCAGTGTCAGATCCCACAAGTTAGGGGACTCAGTCCCACAAGACTGACCCACCCCTTCAGACTCCAATCCTTAGTCCTAGGCTTCCTGTATTTCTGACTGGCTATAAATTGAGGGTTCCCATGACTCCCTCCTCAGGTTCAATAAATTGGTAGAATGGCTCACAGAACTCAGGTAAACACTTATTTACATTTACTGGTTAATTATAAAGGATACAACTTAGGAACAGCCAAATAGAAGAGATGCATAGGGCAAGGTATGGGGACGGGATGCAGAGCTCCCCTGACCTCCCAGATACCACTTTTCCAGCACTCGGATGTACTCACTACCCGGAATCTCTCTGGACTGTATGGATTAGGGTTTTTACAGATGTTCCATTACATATTCATGATTGATTAAATCATTGTCCATTGGTGATTAACTCAACCTCTAACTCCTCTCCGTTCTGCAGAGGTCAAGGGTGGAACTGAAAGTTCCAAGCTTCTAATCACATGGTTGCTTCCTCTGGCAACCAGCCCCCATCCTGAAGCTGTCTAGGGGCCCACCAAGAATCACCACATTAGCATAAATTCAGGTATGGTGAAATGGGCTTGTTATGAATAAGAAAAGATGCTTTTTGCTATCATTCAGGAGATTCCAAGGGTTTTAGGAGCTCTGTGACAGGAATCAGAAATGAATAACAAATACAATTTCTTCTTATATCATGGGGACAAAAAATGAAGTGATTTTGTCCAAATTATTACACCAGGCTCTCTGACCTGAAGGTCCTCCCCACAACTCAATTTACTGAGAGAAGTTCAAACTAGGGTGAGGGATTTCACTACCAACCCCATTTACTCTTGTCCTTTACTTATCACAGCCAAGGTGTCTGATAGTTCCAAAGGAAATGAGGTCATAGGAAAAAATAACAAGATACCAAATTAAATAATCTATGCCACAGTAAGTAGAAATAATGGATTAGACAGAACTCAAAAATTTAAAAAAGGAAAACAAATATCTTGAGAGAAATAAGATCTCAGGAACATATAATGGAAATGAGAAATTTTGAAGAACGATTTGGAGATTTTGAGCATGAAAACTATATGGTTGAAATGAAAAATATATTGTCAATGGATAAAGTGGGCACCAGAATGAATACTGCTGAAGAACAAATTAGTGAACTGAAGGATTCAGTCAATGAACTCTCCCAGAAAGCATTTGGGAGTAATAAATCTTAGAAAGAAAATAGAGAAGTTAAGAATTAGAATTCCAGTAGGAGTCTCAGAAGGAGAGAAAGGATAAATGGAAAGAAGGCAGTAATTTGCCAGAATTAAATGGGAGCTGGTGTTTCGGCAGTCAGTTAGGATCTTCAGCGCCCAGGTTCCTAGGCTGTCACCAGAAGCTCTAATCTGGAGTGGCGTTCGGAGCCACAGAGGGATTCCTGAGTATATTCAAACATGGTAATTTATTATTATTTATTTACAAGAAACAGATTGTCTTTTGACCTTTCTATTCCTACAGGGCTAGTTCAGAGCTATTGTAACAGTTTCCAGCACAGAGGAAGAATGCAAAATGTATAGCAACTTCCAACTCAATGCCTCCCGGTCAGATTTTGATGAATAAAGGAATGCAAATGAGACACAAGACCCCTGTTAAGCACTATTCCCCTCAATCACCCTGACCAGCCACCAAGCATTTGGGCAGAAGCTGCAGATTTTAACCCTTTAGTTCCCCAGTGCAATTCTCTTCTGAAGTTCTTTTCCTCGTTTCTTAATGCTTTCTTTGCTCTTCTCAATTTTGCTACATTATTGCTTTCTTCATTCTTATTACCTCTCTTGCTTCGCTACATTATTGCTTTCTTCATTCTTATTACCTCTCTTGCTTCGCTACATTATTGCTTTCTTCATTCTTATTACCTCTCTTGCTTCTCCTTTCTCTGTTTTTTCTTTCATCATTGCCACTTTCTCCCCTTTTTCATTATTTCCAAATGTTTTCATTGATTCATCCATTCATTTATCTATTCAATGATGGTTTTGAGCACCTGCCATATTCCAGGCACTAGGGAAGTCACCCCATCATTGCCACTTTCTCCCCTTTTTCATTATTTCCAAATGTTTTCATTGATTCATCCATCCATTTATCTATTCAATGATGGTTTTGAGCACCTGCCATATTCCAGGCACTAGGGAAGTCACCAGGGACACAGTGAACGAGACAGCACGAAGGTACCTGAATCCATCTAGTGAGGATGACTAACAAACAATTAGAGAAAGAAAGAAAAAAAAGGAAAACTTAGATACTAAAAAATGCAATGAAGATACCGGTATGTATTAGAGAGTGATGGGGGGGGGGCAGGGATGCTTTAGCTGGGGCAGGGGTGTCTGGGTAAGACTTTCTGAGGAGGCAAGAGTTGAACTGAGATCTGAATGATGAGGAAGAGTCAGCTCTGTGAAGATCTGGTGGGAAAACATTCCAGATAGAAGGAAAAGTGTGTGCAAATACCCTGAGATTGAAATGATCTATTCTTCTACCTTCTCTTCTTTTCCCTCATTTCTAGTAAATTCCAGAATAAATGTCTGCACTGTATGTCTACACCTAACATATGTTCTCACAATCTTAGTTCTCTGTGACTTGGTTTCTGCTCCTGCCACTTGCTTGAAACTGTTGTCTTGAGGGCCACCAATGTCATCCTAGGTGTGACAGTGATCTAATAATAAAGAAAAAGACAACATGTTAGCCCTTGGGCTTTTTGTCCAGTAGCAGGACATCAGTAGCTCAGCCTCATTCTTTGTGGGGACAGGTCCTTACCAGGGCAGAGAGTGTAGCAGAAATCTTTATAAGATATGAAAGCCCCCTTAGACCCTGTAAGCTGGATTGGAAACCCATCTTTGTATTTCTCTAGCCCCCTACTATAGCTGTTCCCTCTTGCTGCTACCTGTGTATGGGATGCTCTATCCCTTTAATCTTTACAAGGCTGCCTATTTCTCATTATTCAGGCTGCTATTGATTGAATTATCGGCCCCACCTTCTCCTTTGTAATGGTATTATCCACCCATTTGTCATGGCCTCATGGTGGATGGAGTGTACTTTCCTGCCTCTTGACTGCTACTTTGGCCTTTGGGATATCAGTGGGCATGATGTAAACAGAGGCTTGGAATGTGCTCATATTGTTGGGGTTGGGCCTCCTGCACTCCTGTCATTACTGTAGGATAAAAATGCCCTGGAGTCCAGCTCATTGCAGAACAAGGAGAGACAAGTGCAGCTCACCTGAACCCAACCCAGCCTGCATCAGCCAAAACCCAGCTGACCCACAGACACATGTGAGCAAGAAATTAATAAACATTTGACATAAATATAACTGAATACATATTTATTGAATAAATGAATATTGCCTATTCTGTAATTGTTTATAGGCCTCTGTGAGCTTTTGGGGCCAGGGGTATTAATATTTCTGCACACTAAGGGCTGCCAATGATCCAGGTAAGCAGTAGGCACTCTGAATACTTTTTGGAGTAGATCTGAGGCTTCTTTAGGGGTCTCTCTAGCAGCTTCAACTTCCATGTATTGGATATTCAGGCAGGAGTCAAAGTGGACTCCTGCTGAATTCCTATGGATTTCAGCATTTGATCCCTTGGATTCTGATTTTATGGCCCTTTTCTTATTGGCATGAATTCTTATGTGCATGTTCCAGATAGAAGGAAAAGTGTGTGCAAATACCCTGAGGTTGAAATGATCCATTCTTCTACCTTCTCTTCTTTTCCCTCGTTTCTAGTAAATTCCAGAATAAATGTCTACACTGTATGTCTACACCTAACATATGTTCTCACAATCTTAGTTCCCTGTGACTTGGTTTCTGCTCCTGCCACTTGCTTGAAACTGTTGTCTTGAGGGCCGCCAATGTCATCCTAGGTGTGACAGTGATCTAATAATAAAGAAAAAGACAACATGTTAGCCCTTGGGCTTTTTGTCCAGTAGCAGGACATCAGTAGCTCAGCCTCATTCTTTGTGGGGACAGGTCCTTACCAGGGCAGAGAGTGTAGCAGAAATCTTTATAAGATATGAAAGCCCCCTTAGACCCTGTAAGCTGGATTGGAAACCCATCTTTGTATTTCTCTAGCCCCCTACTATATCTGTTCCCTCTTGCTGCTACCTGTGTATGGGATGCTCTATCCCTTTAATCTTTACAAGGCT
>NW_007739890.1:35211-35966 GCF_000696425.1 Galeopterus variegatus
GATCTGAGGCTTCTTTAGGGGTCTCTCTAGCAGCTTCAACTTCCATGTATTGGATATTCAGGCAGGAGTCAAAGTGGACTCCTGCTGAATTCCTATGGATTTCAGCATTTGATCCCTTGGATTCTGATTTTATGGCCCTTTTCTTATTGGCATGAATTCTTATGTGCATTCTGTGCTTTGAGTGGCCTTCAAGGCTAGACATCCTCCCGTGCTACTAGGTACCAAGGACATGCTTCAGAATGATCTGAGCATCTGCATGGTGATGAGGGGCAATTTGATGTCTACTCATGGAGATGAGGTGGACAGATACATTCTCACTTGTCCTCAGTGACAATAGTAATGCCACCTGATTTAAAGTGTCCCCAGGGCACTCCCATTGTGCATTAAAGTGTCTGTGTCAGACTTTATTCTGTCTGAGTGTCTCGGCTCTGGCCTTGTGGATTTAAAAGAGGAATTGATTCACATTGACTCTGTTGAGCAGACAAAGCTTTGGGTGATGATTTTAAAGTGGGATGTTTGTAAAGAGAAAGCTAAGATCTACCTGTATGAGGTGGAAATCTGCTTTTCTGCCCAACATATTTCCTCTTTTCTTTTGGTAACAGCATACTACTATTTCTTTTGGAAAATAACCTTCCTCCACTGGATACTGTATTGGTGGGGCTGTCAGATATGGTACTTGTCTTAATTTGGATTGCTATCAAAATAGATCCTGAGTAAAGGAGTTGAGTTCAGGTAGTTTATCTGGGGTGTGATTT
>NW_007739890.1:37124-38844 GCF_000696425.1 Galeopterus variegatus
AATCCTTATCTTGCAACAGAGACTTATAGCCTGAGGGAAATTTCCAGTCCTCCGCAAGGTCGATATTTGAAACTGCAAGGCTTTGGAAAACCAGGGCCTGTGTAGTACATATACTTTATAGTATATTCCACACAGGATCTTGAAATGAGAAGGTGTGGTGTGCTGACAACTGTCTACCAAAATTACAGGCAAACTCATACGAGCCAAGAAGACATGGGTTATCAATGACATTTTCTTAGTATCACTTGCTCCTCTGGCCAAATAGTGAGTACAAGCCCCAGTGGGTCCAATCAGATGCCCTCTTTCTGGAATCTTAAGAATAACATTAGGAGTGGGAAGTGATTAGAATCTGTTCATCTCTGTGGTGGGATCCAGAAGGGACTGGTCACTAGTTCTTGCTACCCAGCTGCTCACAGTGGCAAACTGAATATCCCTTTGGTTGATCATTTTTTCCTTTGATTCTCTGAGCTTCCCCATAAATCCTTCCAATAAATACCTTTTTATTTTAAATTAGCAAAGGCTGATTTCCGTAGTGTGCATACAAAACACCTGACGGATTTGCTGGGTCTACTTCACAGGAAGCTATCAGAAAAAGAGGCCTTTAATATGACTAGAAATAAAAATGGCAAGCTTTCAACTCTCAGCAGGAAATTGGTCTGTGGGATAATGTTGGCTTGAGAGTGCTGAAGACCTCAAGACCCACCCTTGTTTTGCTTATTCTTCAGGTAGCCCAGTTTTCCCAGTTCACCCTACTTATCACTCTGAGTTGGTCATGAGCCTCTGGAATTGCTTCTGGATAGACATTATATGGTATAATGTGGTGTGACATGACACAGTATAGCATATCATGGCATGGCAACTAAGAACATGAATGCTGGAGCCAGACTTCCTGGGTTCAAATCCCAGCTCTGCCATTTACTGACTCTGTCACCCCCAGAGAGTTTCTTAGTCTCCGTGACTCAGTTTCTGTAACTGTAGATGTGAATAACAATGGTACTTATATGATAGGGCTGTCATAAAGGCTAAATGAGTTGGCATAGTACCTGGCACATGCCAAGCCCTACTTAAATATCAGCTATTATTATGTCCAAAGCACTGGAATGTGCGGAGATTGGCCTACAAGTTCCTGTGTTTTTTGGATTCTGAACTGTGCTTCCTCAACCTTGTGAAAAGCACGGTTTGCAAGGTCAGCTGCTCACTCTTGGGCCTTGTTTAGTGTTTGCATTAGAGGGAAAGGAAAGTGCATTTCAGAATCACCTACTATGTTCCAGACGTCATGACAGATATCTCTCTGAAGATCTTAGCAACCTCCCCAAGAGACAGATATTATTGTCATTTTACACATGAGAGCAAGAGCTCAGAGAGGTTAAGTAACCTCTCCTAGGTCACTCAGCTAGTAAGAGGTGGAATTGCTATTCTCCCAGGTCTATCTGATTCCAAAGCCTGTGCTGTCTCCACTGTGTACACTGCTTTCACAAAGCCCTGATGTGAGCAATTGCCCTTTCTCTCCCCACTGGCCTTGCGTGGCTACTATCCTAGCCGTTACTGTCCAAAGCTGTGGTGTTGGCATCAGGAAAGCTAAGTACATCCTTGAGCAGCAATAGGTCCTTATTCCCATGCTTTTTGCTTTGTCACTCATTTGTGAAGCTTTTTTTTTTTTTTTCTCAGCTGCATAGAAGATCAAGGACAATACCCTGTAAGGACAGTTCGACATCTGACT
>NW_007739890.1:39434-45126 GCF_000696425.1 Galeopterus variegatus
TTGCGTGGCTACTATCCTAGCCGTTACTGTCCAAAGCTGTGGTGTTGGCATCAGGAAAGCTGAGTACATCCTTGAGCAGCAATAGGTCCTTATTCCCATGCTTTTTGCTTTGTCACTCATTTGTGAAGCTTTTTTTTTTTTTGTTTTCTCAGCTGCATAGAAGATCAAGGACAATACCCTGTAAGGACAGTTCGACATCTGACTTGGAGCTGAGAACGGGGGAACGTAGCATGGTGGTTCTGTATGTGGGACTCTGTGTGGGGCTTCCTGAGTTCAAATTATTGCTTTGTATCTTCCTTGATGCCTGTCCTTGGGCAGATTACATAATCTACCCAAATTCCATTCTCATTTGCAAAATAGAGATGGAAATGATAACAGTTAGCTCTTAAAGTGTTTGTACATGTTAAGGAAAATAAATATCAGAATAAAAATGTTTGAAACATTTTTTAAACCTTGGGTAGGGGGAGACTTTACAATCAAACATTACTGTAAACCCAGAACCCATGAAGAATAAGATAGATACATGTGACTAAACTTTAAAAACCCTAACAAATGTGGCAAAAGAACAAAGCAAAATAAAATCAAAACATAATGTTGTACACCATAAATATATACAATTTGTATTTGTGAATTTAAAAAAACCAGTGGGAAAAAAAAACAAAAACTAACCAACCAGCCAACAACAACAAAAAGCCAAACGGGGATTTTTTTTTTTTATAATACATATGCCAGAAAAGCTATTAATTTTCCTAATATGCAAAGACCTTCCATAAACTGAGAAGAAAACAGATAAACCACCCAATAGAAAAATGGGCAGAGGCTATGAGTGGGCTTCTCACCAAAGAGGGTATCCAGCGGCCAGAGGGCATCCAAAAAGATGCTCAGGGAAATGCAAATTAAAGCTGAAATGAGATACTATTTAAAATCCATTAGGCTGGAAAAAAACTAAAAAGAGAAGCTATCTCGAGCTGACAAAAACGTGAGGAAAGAAATACTTTCATAAATTGCTGGTAGGAATATGAAATGTGACAACAAGTAATACTGGAAAAAATTTAAATATCTGTTAAAAATAAACTACACACACTCCTTACCTAGCAACCCTACACTTAAAAATCAGCTTATGTAAATAAGAGCATCTCTGTATTAAAATATATGTTCAAGGATTTTTTGGGGGGAAAAATTGAAAAAACCAACCTGAATGTTTGTCAACATAAAATGGATGAAATAAGTGATTCTGAACCCTCTATGGAATATAGTGCAGTCATCAAAAAGAATAAATACAAATAAATTGTGGTACATCATATAATGGAAGCTGCTCAGTGATAAAAAGGAGTGAGCTACTGATTTACACAACTACTTGGATATATCTCAAAGGCAATACGCAGAATAAAAGAAGTCAATCTCCAAAAATCATATACTGTGTGATTCCATTCATGGCTTCTTAAACTAAGACTGTGAGGTTGAAGAACAGGTCAGTGGTTTCCAGGGGTTAGGGATGGGAAGAGGGTGTGGCTACAGAGAGATTCCAGGGAACTTTTGGGCGTGATGGAAATGCTGTATGTCCGTATTGTGGTGGTGATTTTCTGAATGCAGACATTGCTAAAGTCATAGAACTCTGTGCTCCCCAATAGGCTGATTTTACTGTATAATAATTTATTAAAAAACAAGCCTAACATCAAAAATAATTTATATCTTTATCTATCAACTTGAAGAGGTCTTGTGATAATTTAAGGAAAAAGTTGTGAAAGGACATGTATAATATGATTCCTTTTTTGTTCAAAAGATAACCAAAAATAAATTATTACCACATATGGTTATGTTTGTGTATGTTTCTGCGAGCATCAGACAGAGGTGGAAAAGCACACAGCGGACTGTGGATGTGGGTTATCTCAGGAAGTGGGGAATTAGGAGGCATTTCTTTGCACATCTTTGCATTGTTTTATTGGTTCTATTGAGCAAATATGACATCTTAAATTAAAGCAAGAGAACCAGACAAAATTAATGAAGAAAATTAAAGAGGTAGTAGAAAATCAGAAAGGAGGCTAGCAGGAAATAAGATAAGAAAGGCCAAGAAAAGAAAGAAAAAAGAAACAACTGGCTGGCAGAAAAGTGACCTCAGAGGTTTAGTGGTCAGGAGGCCTGTGAGGGAGCCATCAAATTCCCAAATCAGGAAACTATGAGTGCCACTGGAACTGGAAGAACATTCTGGACCTGAGGCCAGGGACAAGCACTGGTTCAGGGGTTAAGATGGGCTCACCTCTAGGACCCACGTGGCCTCCTTGGTCCTCCTTTGTTTCTTTCATCTTTTCCTTTGTTCATTATCCGTCATCCATCTGCCATTTGTTAAATGCCTACTGTTTTTCTAAGTTTAAAACTTTCTTATGCTCTGTCCCCCTCCAAATCATAATAAAATCCAAAGTTTTATATGCTACAAAGACTTTAAAGACTACAATAAATGGAGCATTGAGATCCTTTTCTCAGACTTTATTTCTGAGACTAAGTCTCACCAACCACTCCTCTTGCAGTATGTGGCCATGGCAAGTCTACCTGGGGGAAACTAGTATTCATCCATCTTCCAATTCTCCGAAGTAGGTGTATGGGAATACTAGGATTTGGTGATAGATGCTGCAAGGAGTCATCTCCCTTCCTGGGGAGCATCAAGGGCACCTTCTCCCAATTCCCTGATACGATTGATTAGAGAGATGTTCCCCACTCTGTAAGAACAGAGTTCTGGAGCTGAACTGCCCAAGTTCAAATCCCAGCTTTGCCACTCACTGACTGTTTAATGACATCTCTAAGGGCCTCAGTTTCTTCATCTGTAAACTGAGCTTGAACAGTAAATGTGTTAGTAGATGGAAAGCACTTGAAACAGTTTCTGCTCATGGAATGATTCATTGCTCACCAGTATTATTGGTGTTATGAAAGTCATGTGGCATTGGGCTGCACCGATCAGATTAGAAAACTGTTGTATTGTTTTGAATAACAGAAGACACTGAACAACCTGTATAATCTAAACATAGACACGTTTAGATTACAACTATATATGTGTGTGCGTGTATGTGTGTGTAGGTGTATATGTTCAAGTTTGTATATATATATATATATATATATATGTGCATGTACATCTGAGAAAGCATGGAAAAAAGGCCTGTGGTTACATCTCAAAGGGGTGAATTTGGGAGAGCACTAAAAGGGGATTTTTACTTATTACTTAATATTTTCTATACTGTTTGAAAATTTACCATTGGTGTCAATGTTTTTGTAATTTAGAAAGAAAAATAAATGAAAAGAATTGATAGACTTTAAAATGGACATAAGACCAATCGGAGAATCTCTTTCCATCTTCTATACAGAAAGCTTACTATTTTTCTAAGTCATTGGTTGTATGAGATTCACAAAAGCAGCCATAAAAAGTATATACTGTTTCTGTAATATTAAAGCAATTTCTGGGGTTGTTGATCCTAATGTGAAGCTGAGATTTGTCTGATATAGATCCATGAGGTCAGTCTAATAAATCACTTTGCTGGTTGCTGCATTAGAAATTCAAAGCCTGGAGATGCAGCCCTCAATGCATCCATGGCTCCCCAGACAGCATTAGTCCTGATCCCCCTTGTTCACAGCCTTGAAGGGCTGAGCTCATAGAATTCTTCTCCACATGCCTTCCTCTTTTGCTTTATATCTGCTCTTCCACCTTAGTCTACCTGAGGTACTCAGAGATAGCTTACTGCAATGGAGAGCACAGTCAGAGGTTTGCTTTGGTCCTGCTGGACAAGCTGTAAAACATTCATTATAGTGTACCAAGCAAATGACATAGAAGGCTGGGATAGCTACAGTGATGGCATGCAGATTCTCAGGTAAGATCTCAAAGTGACAGAACCTATTTTATCCATTCTCCCAGGGTGGGACCCCTTTAGGGATAGACTCCCCCTGTCTAGACACACTGAAAATAATTTACAAACCAAGTTTACACTGACTATTACAAAGAGGGCAAATAGATCATTGCAAAGACAAGAACTCTCACATTTAATTCTTAGGAGCCCTTTCAGGCATTAAGGTAGCTGGAAAGTGGAAAAAGATGTTGAATGTATGATCAGTAGATACTTAATCTGGGAACAACGTGACTTTGAAAGGAGACAGCGTCAGATTCAAACCAGAGCTCCACCGTTAGCTATGTGACTGTAGACATGTTGGTAAAACTCTGAAGCTCAGTTTTGTCATCTGGATGATAGAGATAAGAGTAGATTGGAAACAGTCTCTGAGATTTTCAAGTGGAGGCTTACTGGGAAGACATACTTGTAAGAAATGAGGATTGCAGGATTGGGCAGAGGGAGAAGCTGACCTGCAATGTGGCTGTAACTGAGGACTCTGGAGCTGAGATGGCCCTTCAGAGTTGTCTCAAAGTGGGAGAGAGGGGTGGAGCCTTCTCACATCAATCAGCCATTGGCCAATATATCATCCTCTGGGAGGGAGTGTAATCTTGGGCGATGTAGTTCCCTATAACTGAGGGTAGTTTCTAGTGAAAAGTAGAGTTTCCAGCAGCCTGCATTCCCAGCAGCTAGAGTGCATTGGATTTGAGGAGGGGTTTCTGGTGGCGTTCCCCAGTATCCACTGCAAGTACACACTCTACAGATTTGTGGGGATTATAAAAGTGCTTAGCACAGTGCCAGCCACACCACAATGCGTCTACAAGTATTAGTTTCTTTCCCTTCCTTCCCCCTTGAGGAATATTTCTCAATGGCTTTGGAAGAGTATGGAGCCCAAACCCTACCAGCCCTACAGAGCCCTACCAAACCCTGCATCTACCAGCAACAACCCTACCAAACCATACTCCACCAGCAATATCTCTTTGCCTTAGACAGTGTAAAATAAACACTAAAAAAGCCTTAATCTCTAATTTCCTTCATCAGTCACCTCAGAACACATAAATCCTTGACAGGTAAGTAACTTAGGGAGGGTTTCCTCTTAATCAGTGACATATGCCACTCTCCTCTATAATCTTTTTTTTTTTTTTGTCAATATACAATGTAGTTAGTTATTGTGTCCCATCACCAAAACCTCCCTCCCTCCTCCCTCTCCCCCCTCCCACCCAGATGTGTCCCCTCCATTTTCTCGTTGTAAGAGCTTCAAAAAAAAAAAAAAGTTGAGGTTCTTAAATCTTCCTCTCCCCCCCACCCCGGGTTTGTTGTTGTTGTTGTTGCTGTTTGTTTGTTGATGTGTGAGTGTGTGTGAGAGTGTGTGTGTGTGTATGTATGTGTGTGAATTGATTCATTCACCTTTAGCTCCCTCCAATAAGTGAAAACATGTGGTATTTCTTTTTCACTGCCTGACTCGTTTCACTTAATATTATTCTTTCAAGGTCCATCCATGTTGTTGCAAATGGCAGTATTTCATTCATTTTTATAGCTGAGTAGTATTCCATTGTGTAGATATACCACATTTTCCATATCCACTCATCCGATGATGGACATTTGGGCTGATTCCAGCTCTTGGCTATTGTGAAGAGTGCTGCAATGAACATTGGAAAACAGGTATACCTTCGAGTTGTTGATGTTGTTGTTGTTGCTGTTTGTTTGTTTTTGTGTGAGTGTGTGTGAGAGTGTGAGTGTGTGTGAGAGTGTGTGTGTGTGTGTATGTGTGTGTGTGTGGGTATGTATGTGTGTGAATTGATTCATTCACCTTTAGCTCCCTCCAA
>NW_007739891.1:0-2765 GCF_000696425.1 Galeopterus variegatus
GGACGCTGGAGGCCGCCCTGCGCTCCCGAAGCGCCGCCCAGGTGCAGGGCAGCAGATCCCCAGGCGAACGCTCACGGGTCTGTGCCCAGCGCGGCCCCTGAGCCCGTGGCTGGCCCGGACACCCTCCGACCGGCTCCGTGAACTTGGACGGGTCGCCGACTCCCTCGTACCTCCCTTTCCTCTTCTGCAAGAAGGAGTCGGAACAGCGCCCACCGCATGGAGCGCTTGAGAAGAAGGAATGCGCGAGTCCGTGGGGAACGGCGCCAGGCCCAGAGCCGACACTTCGCAAGCGTGGCCTGCTGGTGTCATTGCTATGCGCCCAGATAGAAACGCGTGGACAGTCTCGATACCAGACTCTGGGCCGGCCCGGGTGCTCTTTTAAACTTAGAATCCACTCACTCCCGCTCCCAGCTCACTTTGCAAATGTGAATTCACAGTTAGAGAAATGCAAGGAAGTTAATCAGCTCCTACAGCAAGTCCCTGGCGGGGTCACACCTAGGACTCCGTGGGGGAGGAAGGACGCTGTGGTCCAGCAGCAGCTCGCCCGGGCTCCGAGCCCAGCAGCCCGACAGGCGCCGCCAGCCAGCGTGTAGCTGGACTCCCTGCCCTGCCGGTTTTGAGGTCTTCCTGGGCCATCCTCGGAGGAGATGCTGATAGATGATGATTGCCTCCTTCCTTCCAGGACACACCTCCCCTTCCTGCGTCCCTTCAGGCTGGGCAGGCTTTGATTTCCCTAACCCGCCCCGTGACATGCCCCTTCAGAAACTGTAGAATCAGGTAACCTGAGCCTCGGCCGCCTCCACAGCTCCAGGATGGAGGAAAACGTAAAGGAATGAACAGCAATAACTCATCAGCCCTGGAAGCCGTCTTGCGGCCTGGCCTGATGACAGTTTCTCATTTCTTTATTTTATCTGGTTCCAGAAGCTTGCATGTTTCCTTTTTCTCAGTGGAGCAGGCTTAGATCTGGGGCCAGTGGCCTAGACTAATGAGAATTCATTAACTGCCCCATCGCTCAGTATTCCTTATACAGCGGTGGCCCTCACAGCCTTGACTCTGTGGGAATCAGCGGGAGATCTGACACTCTTATGCCCAGATCAGAGCTGAGACCCGAATGTCAGTAATTTTAAAGTTCCCAGGGGGATTCCAACGTGCAGCCAGGGATGCAACTCCTCCAAGCTCCCACGGTGATGCTGTTACTCTGAATCCTCCACCTGAAGCCACTTCAACAAGTGCATCCAAGTGGCATTTACCGAAAGCTGAAGCAGTGGGGCTGCTAGAGGCTAAAGAACACAGCTGAAGCCCTTAGTTGGTGAACATAAACTCATCTTGCCATTTATGTAATAAAAACATGTTTAAGATGTTTACAAGTAGAAAGTGAAATTGACGTGTGCAATAATGTAGAGGTAAAACTGCTTTTATTTTAAAGTGTCGACCCCTACCACCGACCTTATCCCAAGTGTCCTGCTAGACACAAATGCCTCTAGAAGCAGGTAGGACTCTCAACAACCCACCTATTACAGACATGGGATTTAAAGACCTCCCCTTCTCACCATATAACCTCTAATGTCTCTCCTGGGACCTTGCAGTCCCCTTCTCCCTCCCTCATCCACACTGAGCACTTTCCCTGACTCTTCCTTTCCCTTTGCTTCCTTTCCTTGGATAGCCTGTGTGTCCACCTGCCTCAGTTCACCCCTGGGTTGGAGGCTCACATGAGGTGGAGACTGTCACCCCTACATCCCTCTCAGCTCTCTGCTCTCGCATGACACAGGTGCTCTGAACACATCAGTATGCTTTGGCATAAGACACTGCTTACACTGATGCTGTGCACTTAAGATGCAATCCAACGGCTTACATCCTGGACAAAAGCTTATGAGAAACAGAAATAGCACCCATAACCTCTGGACACCCTCTGGAATGTCTCCTTCACCAACATCCCAATTCCAAAACAGCTATCATTCAGGAGACTTCACTGTCTGCCACCCACCCCTAGGCCACCTTCCTTAAGAGAGATCTTGTTCCCTAAGGATTTTCAGTGTATCTCCACCTGTCAAGCTGCTCAGGTCCCAGGACCCTCTTTGGGAGGAGTCTGTAATAATGCACACGGAACAAAATCACGTTAACCAATACATCATGATCTAATGCCTGAGAAAATAAAACATTCCTCATGGCCCATGTGGCCAAGAAACATTTTGAAGGATTTTCCATCATAAACATCAATACTAGGCTTGAAAATTTGAAAGAGGAAGCATTTTTGTGCTTGTCGCCTTGAACTTCCAAGGCCAAGTGTGGTAGAACTTAGACCACAGAGCTTGTATCATAAACCATGGAGCAGAGAAGAGCGTGCGGTAATATAAAGCTATTTTTGCCACACGACGGATCAGATCTGACCAGCAGATGGAATGGGAGAAGCAGAGGGAGGAGGCTGGCATTTGTTAGAGCCTGGAAGGTTTCTGAGAGGTGGCCCAGAACCCCATTCAAGAGAAACCCTGGAATCCTCCTGATGGAGATTGGTAGGAAGTCCTGGAGGAGAGAACCACTTGGCTTTGCAGGATGTAGCCCTGGACACCACCAGTGTCGTAGCACAGCCCTGTGAACAGCACAGCCTGAGCCAAGGATTGGTCCTGACAGCAGTGTCCAGGTAAGGCAGCCAGGAGTCCCCAGACCCTAGAAGGGGCTGTGAAGCGGCTGGGAGGGCCAGCAACTGGAAAGACCCCTGAAATTGAGGCTGGCAGGACAAGCATGGTCTCAGCTAAAGTCAGGAAGAC
>NW_007739891.1:3451-8941 GCF_000696425.1 Galeopterus variegatus
TCTGCAATTGTTTGAGGAACCTCCATACCATTTTCCATAGAGGCTGCACCATTTTACAGTCTGGAGGGGAAAGCTGAATAGATTATATCACTGCTCCCAAAGAGACTGAGTCTTGAACCAGTGGAGATAAAACTATTCTGAATTGGTGAAATTTTTATCTGCCACCAGATGGAAATGGGAATTTATAAACGAGGTTTCAATTGCAGAGAAATAAAATTACATTTCTCACATGGGGCCTCTGTGATTTGTAACTTGTTTTACCTATTCCTGTTATCTATGGGACTGCCAGTAATCTCTCACAGAACCACAAGGAAGATTTAAAACCACTGTCCTAGATGGCCTTCCTGCTGCAGCCCAGGGTTTTGGTTCCTCCCACACATTTTCCACCTACTGACCTCAAATAAGCACTTTTTTTTAGCTGTAGCTCTCATCGCCTCCCATCACTGCAGCCTCTCAGTTTTAATCAGCTCAACACTTTCCCTTTCTCTAAGCAGTAATTTGTAGGCTTCTAGGATCATCTTTCTATTCAAGGTCTGCTGATTTTGTAAGACCTTTATCAAGAAGAAAGCCACATGTGAGCTACAGGTGAGAAAGTGTCACATACATCACAAGACTGTCACAGGCAAGAAACCATTTCTTAACCTCCTTTCTAAGAGGAGGAAGAAAAGACGTGGCAGGCAGACTGGCAACTCTTTGTTCTCATTGTAGCTTTAATCTTGCTCAATGAAGAATAACTCAGAGAGGCTTCTTGCACCTGGTTTTCCCCATGTTAACACAGAAACAGCACAACAAGTTTCAGAAGCTGATAGACTTGGTGACTTCCACGTATGCTGCACCTGACAGAACCAGATTGGTAGCCTCTCTCTCTCTCTCTCTCTCATGACGATGATTACTTTAGCACACAAAACTTAAAGCACAAATAAATGAACTGTCTATTGCCACCCAAAGACGGCACTTAGCAGCTTCCCCACCTCACCCAAGAAGTGCCTATTGCAACCTTTGTGCTCAGCCACAACTCCAGACATGTAAAAAAAGTGCAGCCCTCTTTAAAATGTTTTTTGGATTTAATACTCTCTCCCCCATAATTCTACGTGGTCCCACCATCTTCAGTTCTCTGCAAGTTTCTGTAATTGGTCTCTAAGTTTTGTCACTTTTCCTTTTCCACAGCATCTTCCAAAATCTAGACTTTGGTGTTGGAGCCTTTCCAACCTTTCACCCTTTCAAAATAGTGCCAATTTATGTTCTCTAGGTGGTTTCTTTTTAACATGATCACTGCAGTAAGTTAAGGATGGCTGCTAATTCTTTGCTCCTCATCTAATTTAGGGGTGAAGGCTAATTTTCCTCCCCTTGAATCGGGGCTGGCTTTAGTGACTCGCTCAACTGATCTCAACACATAGAACGAGGTAGAATTGACTTTCTGGAACTTCTGAGCTTGATCATAAGAAACCTTTCAGGTTCTTCCTGAGCCTCTTGGAACACTCACTGTTGGTGCCCGGAGCTGCCAGGTAAGAACCCTTACTATCCTGAGATCACCATACAGTTACAAAACCCAAGCCACAGGGAGGCCATGTGTAGACACGCCAGTCCACGGCCCCAGCTGTCAGCAGAAACAACTCCAGCACTGGGGTGCACCATTTTGCATGTTAGGCCAGTCAACTCTAGTCAGTGGCTATCTGGCTGCATCCACATGAGGGGCCCCAAATGAGAACCACCCAGCTGAGCCCCATCAACCCACAAAATCATGAGAGATAACAGTGCATTGTTGTTTTAAGTCCGAGTTTCAGGGTGGATTGCAGCACAATAATAGACAAGCAGGCAGTGACTGTGCTCAGGAACGTGTTATGGTTCTCCACGGCCCGTCCTGTACCATGTAAAGTCAGCCTAGCAGGCAAGGCCTCAGAATGACAGCAACAGCTCTCCTCCCTTCTCCAGCACCACCTCTGAACACTGTCCAGTTACAGAGGGCTTTTTAAAGATTATTATAGTGATGATGTCACCAGCAAACAAAGGAAAAATGAGAGTTATGAGACGGTCAAATAGGTGTAGTTTTGAATATACTGTTTTGAGTAAAAGATGTACCTATAACTACACACTTTGAAGTAAATGCTAACCACCAGAATGATTTAGTTAGTAGTGTGATTATTCAATGATTATCTAGGAAATAGTGCAACCTGTGAGAAGTGAGTCTCCACTATCAAAAATACCTGGTGGAAGAGTGAAGGGCAGGCCACTGCTTCCATTAAGCTGAAGGAAAATTTGCTCAGACTCAGAGTGCCTCTTTCATTGATTCATTTCCCTAATGTCCAAAGATTATTTCTCTCGTCTTTCTCCAGAACAAACAGCTTTGCAACAGCCCAGCAGCAGGTGAACTGCTGTCCAACAATAACTAGTTAGCCATGCCTGCCCTGAGGGAGGACGGGAGCTGGGAGATTCTGTCTTGGGTCCAAGGGCTGGGAGCAGAAGCTGCAGTACCTGCGCGGGTCCAAGGGCTGGGAGCAGAGGCTGCAGTACCTGCGATTTCTTCTTTGCCTCTGGCGATCTCATAAGTAAATCACTGTCTTAAGAGCCTAGATGGCAGGTGCTGAGCTGTTCCCACTCTGGAAATGTTAGGCCTGCTGTGAGCACAGCTTATGGTCTAGAACACAAGACAGTACACTCACTGGAGGAAGCCAAGGCCACTGGGTCTTGAGTCCTCCTGAGAGTGACAATGGTAGAAGCCTAGGGTCTCAATTCCCCAATAATGGCATAAAAGGCTCAAGATCCAGACTCGACCAGACTCTGAGCAGAGGACCCAGGGGGCCCCCTGAGTGTGACTTACACATGGGCTCTCAGGAAGTGGCTACAAATATTTCCTCTTTTATTCCTCTAGATCTTTGCTATCCAATCCCTGTAGCCTCTAGAAACACATGGCTATTTAAATTATTTAAAATATGTAAAATTAAAAATTCAGTTCCTCAGTTGCACTAGCCACATTTCAAGGGCTCAATAGTCACACACTGCTAGTGGCTGCCACATTGGACAGAGCAGACACAGGACATTTCATCACTGCAAAATACTCTGTTGGACATTGCTGCTTAAAGCCTAGACAATTCAAGGTCTCTGGGGCAAAGGTCCTTCTCTGGAAAGCTGGTCTTCATCCAAAATGGACAAGCTGCTCATTTTAAATCTATACCTGAGCAAGAATCTTCTTCACACCCTTCTCTTTCCTTTCAATCAACCATATCACCATCATTCTGTCTGTCTTTCATGGTTCAATCAACATGTCTGTCTTTCATGGTTCAGCTAAATCCTACCTGCTCACCTATTCCCTCTATATTTTAGGTACTCAGTTTGCATATTATTATAATCACTCTACATTCATTCATATAATGCTTTTTAAATACAGGGTTTCACATCTACAGTTTTATTTTTCTAGGAAAAGTAAATGTAAGATCTTCAGAGATAGGAGCCCATGTATTTTTGAGGGGTGGGGAATCTCTCCCTCCCCTGTCCCCAAACACTCAATATATGACCAGATCGATATCCAGAATGTCAAAAGTAATCAACAGACCAGCTATGGAGAAGGGTGTAAAGGCTTTTTATTGTAAGCATTACCCCAAACTTCTACTGCCCCATAGTGATTTCTAGCAGAGGCAACACTGTGGTCCCCAGCCACAGGCTCACAAAATCAGCAACAGAGTATTTATTACCTTTTGATTAAAAAAAAAATACCAAAAATTTAAAATACAATTACCTTGGCAAATGAAATTGTAAAATCTTATCATCTTCTATATTTTTGTCATTCCTTTTGTTTATTCGCTAAGAAAAAAATCATTTATGGGGCTTTGCTCTGTTCCTTTGATGTGTTAACTGTGTGCATGTTAAGTAACTTGGCAATTTCCTAACTAAATCTGGACACACACAAAACATAACACAAAGAAACAGAATCAAAGAGAAGGTACCCATGGAGAAGGGGTGCAGGTGTGCACCCAAAATGTTGGCTTTCCTGAGAGTATGAGGAACAGATCCCAGCACATCAAAATTTGAATGTAGAGGGAAGTCACTAGTTTACTAGGATGAGAGTTTTTTTCCTATGCCATCTCAGGAAAAGGAGAGAGAGAATCTCAGGAAGAAAATGCTGACTAAGAAGGTATCGAGTGCTTTTTCTGCTTTCTCTTCTGTGTGTGCAAGTAGAAATGCAGGTACCCAGAAGACCTAGTGAAAGCCAGCAATCTGGGGAAGACCCTGAAATGGACTCTGCAGAGAAAGTAACCTGAGCCAGGGAGGGGAGGGGCAGAGAAAACCAGCAGCAGGGCCGGGCGCACTGCGGGCTTTGGGGCGGAACAGTCTGCTCCATCCCCACCACCTCACACGCAGACTCTGCACATGTTTTGTCAGAGTGATCCCTACGTTTGTTATGTTATTGATGCGATTGTAAGGAGTATTTTTTAAAATTTCAATTTCTGAGTGCTCACTGCTAGTACATAGATATGCAACTGATTTTTCTATATTGATCTTTGTAAACTGCAAAACTCACTTATTAGGTTTAGTATCTTTTTATAGATTCCATAGGATTTTCCACATAGACCACCATATTGTCTGTAAATAAAGACAATTTCCTTTCCAATCTAGATGTATCTTATTTCTTTTTCTTGACTTTTTTGTATCAGCTACACCCTTTAGTACAATGTTGAATAGAAGTGGGGAAAGTGGACATGTTGTTCCTGATCTTAGGGGAAGGCTTTTTTGTTAAGCATGATGTTGGCTGTAGGTCCTTTGTAAATGCCCTCTGTTAGGTTGAGGAAGTTTCCTTCTATTCCTAATTTGCTGAGTTTTCCTAAGGAATGGATGTTGGTTTTGGTCAAATCCTTTTTCTGCATCTATTGTTTTGTTTAGAATTTTTATGTCTATGTTCATGAGGAATATTGGCCTGTACTTCTCCTGTAGCATTCCATATGGTTTTGATATCCGGGTAATGAGTTAGGAAGAGCTCTTGGTTAAGAAGTATTTACTCCATTGCAATTTTCTGGAAGAGTTTGGGTAGAATTGACATTACATCTTCCTTAAGGGCTTGGTAGAATTCACCAGTGAAATTATTTCATCCTAAAGTTTTCTTTGTGGAAAGGTTTTCTACTCCAAATTCAATTTCTTTAATAGATAGAAGGCTGTTCAAGTTATCCATTTCTTCTTGAGTGAAGCTGGTAAAATTGCGTCTTTCAAAAAAATTTGTTCATTTCATTGAAGTGTCAATGTTTTTTGTGTAATTTTATTCATAATATTCTCTTATTATCCTTTCACTATTTGTAGCACCGTGTGGCGATACCACCTAGTACCTGCTATTGATATTTCTGTATTCTCTCTCTTTTATCCCTATCAGTATGGCTAGGGGCTTATCAATTTTATTGATGTTCTCGAAGTATCAGCTTTAGCATCATTGATTTTTCTCTATCGTGTTTCTGTTTCCTATTTAATTGCTTTGTGCTTTAAGGATTATTTCTTACATGTTGCTTG
>NW_007739891.1:9850-11216 GCF_000696425.1 Galeopterus variegatus
GGGAACCGGTCTGTATGTGGGATCTGAACCCTCGGCGGGAGCGCCGCCGTGCTCCCAAGCGTAAGTCAGATTTCTTTTGAAGAAATTTAAAAAATAATTTCTCATTACTGGTGGTTCTTTATTCCTCTGGATAGATCTAGATCTTCATACAGTATCATTTTCCTTTGGCCTGAAAGATTTCCATTAATACTTGTGTAGTGCAAGTCGATGAATTCGGCTTTTGTATGTCTGAAAGGATTTTATTTTGCCTTTGTTTTTGAAAGATATTTTCACTGTGGAAAGATATTTTCACTGTGTTAGAATTCTTGGTTGACAATTTTTTTTCTTTTAATATCTTAGATAAGGCTCCAAAGTCTTCCATCTTCCATTGTTTCTGTGGGAGATCTGCTGTTATCCTTATTCCTTTTTCCTCTGTGGGTGTATTTGTTTTCTCTGGCTGCTTTTATTTTAATTAATTTATTTTTTATTGAAACATAGTTGGTTGTACATATCTGTGGAGCACAGCATTGAATATCAATACCTGTGTGCAACATGTGATGTTCAAATCAGGATAATTAGTATATTCTTCATTATACAACGTAATTGATTTTCACGTCCCTTTACCAGGTCCTCCCTTCCCCAACCCCCTCACCCTATTTCCCACCTTTGGTAACCTCAGTTCTGTTCTCTCCTCTTGAAAGTTAAATGTATTATTGTGATTGTTCTGTCTTTCTCTCTTTTTAAATTTATTTTTATTTTATTTTTTAATTTTTAGCTCCCACATATAAGTGAGGACATGCAGTATTTCTCTTTCTGTCCTTGGCTATTTCACTTAAAATTTTCTCTAAGTTCATCCATGTTGCTGCAAATCATAGTATTTCATTCTTTTTTATGGCAGAGAAGTATTTCACTGTATAAATATACCATATTTTCCTTATCCAGTCATCCAACAATGGACATTTAGGTTGGTTCCAACTCTTGGCTATTGTAAATAGAGCTACGATAAACGTGGGANAGTGCAAGTCGATGAATTCGGCTTTTGTATGTCTGAAAGGATTTTATTTTGCCTTTGTTTTTGAAAGATATTTTCACTGTGTCAGAATTCTTGGTTGACAATTTTTTTTTCTTTTAATATCTTAGATAAGGCTCCAAAGTCTTCCAGCTTCCATTGTTTCTGTGGGAGATCTGCTGTTATCCTTATTCCTTTTTCCTCTGTGGGTGTATTTTTTTTCTCTGGCTGCTTTTATTTTAATTAATTTATTTTTTTATTGAAATATAGTTGGTTGTACATATCTGTGGGGCACAGCATTGAATATCAATACCTGGGTGCAACATGTGATGTTCAAATCAGGATAATTAGTATATTCTTCATTATACAACGTAATTG
>NW_007739891.1:12500-13768 GCF_000696425.1 Galeopterus variegatus
CCAACAATGGACATTTAGGTTGGTTCCAACTCTTGGCTATTGTAAATAGAGCTGCGATAAACGTGGGAGTGCAGCAGGTATCCCTTCAACATGATGATTTCCATTCCTTTAGGTATATACCCAGAAGTGGGATTGCTGGGTGGTACGGCAGTTCTGTCTGTAGCTGTTTGAAGAACTTCCATACCATTTTCCATAATGGCTGCACCATTTTACAGTCCTACTGACGGTGTAGGAGGGTCTCCTTCCTCTGCATCCTCACCAGCACTTGTTATTCTCTGTCTTTTTGATAATAGCCCATCTATCTGGGGTAAGATAATATCTCAATGTGGTTTTGATTCACATTTCCCTGATGCTGAGTGATGCTGAGCACTTTTTCATGTGTCTGTTGCCCATTCATATATCTTCCTTTGAGAAATGCCCATTCAGCTCCTTTGCCCATTTTTTAATCAGGTTCTTTGTTTTTTTACTATAAGTTGTTTGAGTTCTTTGTGTATTCTGGATATTAATGTTTTGTCAGATGCCTAGTTTGCAAATATTTTCTCTGACTCTGTAGGTTGTCTTTTCATTCTTTTAATTTTTATTTTGCTGGGCAAAAGCTCTTTAGTTTGATATAATCCTGTTTGTTTATTTTTCCTTTTGTTGCCTGTGCTTTTGGGGTCGTATTCATGAAGTCTTTGCCCACTCCTACTTCCTGAAGTGTTTCCCCTGTGTTTCCTTTTAGGAGTTTTATAGTTTTAGGATGTGTATTTAATTCTTTAATCCATTTTGAGTTGATTTTAGTATACGGCGAGAGGTATGGGTCTAGTCTCTATCTTCTATATACGGATGCTCAGTTTTCCCAGAACTATTTATCAAAGAGGCAATCTTTTTCCCAATGCATGTTCTGGCTGCTTTTAAGATTTTTTTTCTTCATCACTGGTTTTAAGCCATTGATTATGATGAAACTTGGTGTATTTTTCTTCTTGTTTCCTGGGATTCTTTGAACTTCTTGGGTCTGTGGGTTTATAACTTTTACTCAGTTTGGGAAAGTTGTGGCTATTTTTTGTAGTGGGTGAGAAATCTTGATTCTCCTTTGATCTTAGAGCAGAATCTTTAGGTAAATGCATGAATGGAGCTAAAAGGCTCTTGAGAAGGGGACAAAAGTCCACAGGTAAGTTTGGCAAAAGCCATCTAATCAATTCTAATCACTGTTTAGGGATGGGATTGGGTACTTTGACTATTTTAGGTTGCTGGTTTGATTCTGGCTCAAAGGACTATTGACTATTTAA
>NW_007739891.1:14752-15998 GCF_000696425.1 Galeopterus variegatus
AGGACTATTGACTATTTAACCTACTGATTGTTCTTAAGATATGTTAAGGAAACTGCTTGAACGCTGTTTAAATATGCTAAGGAAATCGTTGTAGGGAAGTATATGGAAAAGAAAACGTTAAGGACAAGCTATTTGGTGGATCAACTTAGCTTTTTACAAATTGCATTCTGTAATGTCACATTGTTAATTTTACTGCTGTTACTAGTTTTCATCGTTTAAAGCTATACTTAGTCATAATTCACTTCCGTAACACTGCCTGTTTTTATGTCCTTCTTTGATGATTGAGTCAACTGGTTTTTCTTGTGAAACTTCCTGGTCTTGTCAATGAAAAGAAAGGCAGATTTTGAATCAGGGCTGCTCCCCTGATGGCTGGCAGTCCTTCCAGGCCTCGTTCATGTTACTTTGAGTGAATTCTTGCCTTTTTCATCTCGGTTACACAGAGGGAAGTTTAACAATTATTTCCTCAAATATGTTTTCTGCCACCTCCTCTTTCCTCTTGTGGACTTCAATTACATGTGTATTTGCTTACTTGATATTGTTCTTTGTTTTCTTTTCCTCCTTTGTGTTTCATTGTGATGGTTTCTACTGCTATGTCCTTAGATTCAATAATCTATTCTTCTGCAATATCTAATCTGCTGTTAATCTTATCCAAAATATTTTTCACCTCAGACATTGTAGTTTTCATCTCTAGAAGTTAGATGTAGGTATGTTTTACATCTTCCACTTCTCAACTTACCTCTTTAAAAATATGAAATACAGTTATAATAATTGTTTTAATGTCCTTGGCTGCTAATTGTACTATCTGTGCTTGTTCTTGGTTAATTTTGACTGGTTGATTTTCTTATTTATTACTTTCCTTTCTTCTTTGCACACCTGGTAAGTTTTGGTTGGGTGCCAAACATTGTGGATTTTAACATGTTGGATGCTAGGTATTTGAGTGTTCTGGAATGCACTTGAGTTCTTTGATATACATTCATGTGCTGCATAACAACATTGTAGTCAACAACAAACCACATCACATATATAGTGGTGGTCCCATAAGATTATAATGGAGCTGAAAAATTCCCATCGTCTGATGATGTCATAGCTGTCGTTACATCATAGTGCAATGCATTGCTCATGTAGGAGCAGCACGTCATTTCATATAGCCTAGGTGTGTAGTTGGCTATACCAGCCAGGTTTGCGTAAGTACACGCTGGGATGTTCACAACAACCAAACGGCCTAACAAAGTATTTCTCAGGATAT
>NW_007739891.1:16831-18437 GCF_000696425.1 Galeopterus variegatus
TGAACTGTAGCTGCCTGGTCTCCCCTGGCTCTCAGCTCTGTCTCATCAATTCAGGAAGTTCACTGAGCCTGGGTCACCCTTCCCTGTGCCATGGCCTGGAAACTCTCTCATGTCATTTGTTTTCTGTCTCTCAGGGATCACTGTCCTTCATTGGTTGCCATCTAGAGCCTTCAAAACTTTGATTTCATGTATTTCATGCAGCTATTTGGTTGTTCCTGGTGATAAGGTAATTCCAGGCCCTATTCCTCAATCTTGACTGGCAGCAGGAATCTGCTAACATAGTTTCTGAAGTTCATCGGTGAACATGCCTGAGATTCTTTACACGTCAAAAAATGTTCCTTTTAATCTTGATTGGAAATATTTATAAAACTTAAAACATAACCCGGGATTAATAAATGTTAGCCAAGACCAAGTCTTTTGAGTAAGTGGGTAAATTATGAACGATGTTGAGTAAAGGACAGTCTGGCAGCTGGCGAGTTCTGGAGTAGAGAGATCAGTTAGGAGGCACCAGCCTGGATGGAAAAACTCCCAAAATTGTGCTGCCAGGAATGGAAAGAAAAAAATGGTTGTGAAAGAAGAAGGAGGGAAGGAAGGAAGGAAGGAAGGAAGGAAGGAAGGAAGGAAGGAAGGAAGGAAGGAAGGAAGGAAGGAAGGAAGGAAAAACCTGAGGAACCCAATCCACTATCTCCCGGTTGCCAAACCCAAGAATTTTGAAGGAAGAATCATTAGCAATTGTGATTGGCTGAACACAGGCATTAGGAGAGATGAATTGAAAGAGGATTCTGATAATGTTTAAGAAAATTGTTAGAGAAAAACATATACAGCACTATGTTAGTGGTTCTCAAAGGCCCCTGAGATCCTTTGGGAGGGTCCTCAAAGTCAAAACTACTTTCGTAATAATTCAAAGATGGTATGTGTCTTTATCATGCACTTCCTATCACACGTATAAAGTGGAGTTTTCCAGAGGCTATATGATGTATAATATCTCAATGACTGAAAGTAGAAGCAGATATGAGAATTCAGTTATCTTCTGTTGAGCTAAACGTTAAGGAGATTTAAAACAATGCCACTCTCCTAGGGTTTTCTATTTGTTTTTAAAATAAAATACAATTATTTTTATAAAAGAGAGGTTGTTTATGTCAACAGGTATTTATTGGTATTTCTAAATGATTAATAATTAATTTTTTAAAATTTCTCAGTTTTAATTTCTAGTATGGTTAATATCAATAGTATTAACTATGCAGTCAAAAGTTCTTCAAAGTTTTCAATAATTTATAAGAATGTAAAGGGGTTCTTAGACCAAAAGTCTGAGAACTTCTGATCTAAAGCTTCTTCTGCAGCCCTATACAGACTGCTGTGCAGTTTGTGGCTGTATCGTCCTAGGAGCAGGGACAAAGAGCAGACCAAGAGGTCAGAAGACAGTGTCACCGTGAACATCAGCTGCTTCACCTGTTACTCAGACCTTGAAAGGATATTTCACAGAACACCTGCCCCTAGGAGCCTCACCCATAGGGAACTGTGTCCCAAGTCATCATTGAGATTTTAACTGCTCTTTTAGGTAGCACAATTCCCACCCTGAATTTCCGAGAGGGTATACAAAATGGCC
>NW_007739891.1:18903-21325 GCF_000696425.1 Galeopterus variegatus
TGTTACTCAGACTTTAAAAGGATATTTCACAGAACACCTGCCCCTATGAGCCTCACCCATAGGGAACTGTGTCCCAAGTCATCATTGAGATTTTAACTGCTCTTTTAGGTAGCACAGTTCCCACCCGGAATTTCCCAGAGGGTATATAAAATGGCCTTTGCCACTTCCAATTGACTTCACCACAGCTTTCTTGACTGTTCATCTGACCTATGCCCAATAATTTATCATTTATGTAGGAAGGAAATGTATATGTATCAAGCACGTGCTATGTGTCTGACCGTGAGTTAGGCACTTAAATAGAACATCACATTAAATGCTTTTAATACCACACATGGTATTTTACCCTTGTTTTATATACAGAAACAGACATTCCAGAGAGGTTAAGGAACTTGCCCAAGACTACGCAGTGAATGAAATAACTGAACCGGGATTCAATGCACTCTCCAAAGCTGATGGTCTTTCCCACCACTGCCATTTACTGTTCCACCATTGACCACCGCAGTGGTGTCATGGTTTGCAAAGTAAAAAACACCCTAAAATATGTGGGAACTATAGGTTTGCTTTCTAGACCTAGAGAGAATGTAGCATGGTGGCTACTAGCATAGACAATGGTTCCCAGCCACCACAGATTGTATCCCAGCTCAGATCTCAGCTCTACCACGTCCTAGCTGTGTGGCACTGAGCAAGTCACTGAACTTCTCTAGCATCTCAGTTTCCTCAGTGCCAAAACAATGTTATTTATAGTCCCCACCTTATTGGACTGAATAAGTTAGCATGTAGAAAGCATTTAAACACGGTTGGACACACAGTCAATGGTGGAGGTGATCCTTGTCTGCCATCCATTTGCCATATGGGGTAATTCACTCAGGTCCTTTGAATCTATGAACTGAATGTAATGATATCTTCCCAGTTACACCAAAGAGTTACTAGAAAATCAAAGATAATTAGTGTACCTGACAGTATTTTTAACTGAATAATACTATGCAAATAAGAAAATATTTCTAGAGTTTTATTAGGCATAAACTGATAGTGCAATGTCATTTTGGACTAAGGTGTCTTCCGGTAAAGACTAGGACACTATTTCTGGTTAAGAGTACACACCAGTCACCACAGCTGATAATTTCTCATTCCAAAAACACCAGCCAAAACCACATTTTAAAAGATGGGTATTTCTGCAGAAACACTCAAGTCTAAAGTAACCAAGTGTGAAATTTGTAAATAGCTTGATCTCTGTGTGATAGGAAAACACACTTAGCCAATATTGGGGAGATCTATCAGGAACTGAAATCTGAACAGTACTCAAAGCTGATAAAGGCCTTAAAGGAAACAAAAGATTGACTTGCCATGAGAAGTTTCACAAGACTTTTTACGTAAACTCAGAAATTTAATTATTGCCATTACCAAAGTCATTCTATTTCTCTCCATTTTTCATTGTTAAATAGTTTTATCCAAGCTTGAATCATTTCCTGTCTTGACAATTGCAATATGTCTTCCTCATCCCTCTTACACTACTAAAGTCCAAACCACTATTGTCAAGGAAATTCCTTCCCTCACTGCCAAATAGGTGTCCCAAGCAGTGAGATGTCACACTGTGCACTTGTACACATGTGCACGTGCACGTCCCTACCTTTTCTAAGGTCCCTCCTGTGCTTCACAGTATGTGTCTCCATCTAACCTACTGTATATATTCCTTCTTGATCGTGTTTATTAACTGTCTATCCCAACTAGAATGTAAGCTCCATGAGGGGAGGGTTTGGGTCTGTTTTATTATCATTGATAATAAAAATAACAGTGATATCATTTAACATCACTGTTGTATTATCATTGTTTTGAAGAAAGCCTGGTATGGGATAGATGTATTTAGGTATTTATTGAGTGAATGAATGGATTACTTAACTCTGCCCATTAAAACTCCTTGTACTTGATTTCAGTATTTTTCAGTCTCTTCCATTCATTTTTTTCTCTTCTCTGCCCCTCTCTTTCCCACAACCAGTTGTAGTTCTCTAAGCCATCTTTGTTTCCTGTCACTATGCATTGTTCATGACTATGCAGGTGTTAATTTTAGGTCAACTTACTACCTGTCCTGGATCCTTCTGAAGGTAGGTAGGGAGCCAACTCAGCCAATGGGAATTCAGAGGATTGAGACCTGGAGCAAAATGTCTCTCACCTTTGACAAAGTAAGGTGCCAGACCATGCCAGTCAGCAGAGCAGAGAATGGAGAACGCTGAAGTCTGGACCACCAGGCAACCACCTCCAGGACCGCCACTCCCATGGGCCCAGAGGAGGGATTTGTACAGCAGCTGAGAACAGCTGCTCCAATTCACAGTTGTCTTCTAGGCTGACAAATGGACCTCTGCATTTAAAGGGCTGGGAAGAGAACTGACACTATTCACTGAAACACGGCTCCTCCAAACCCAGGCTG
>NW_007739891.1:21865-27338 GCF_000696425.1 Galeopterus variegatus
AGCTGAGAACAGCTGCTCCAATTCACAGTTGTCTTCTAGGCTGACAAATGGACCTCTGCATTTAAAGGGCTGGGAAGAGAACTGACACTATTCACTGAAACACGGCTCCTCCAAACCCAGGCTGGACAGCCACGGGCCCGAGGTATGGCAAAGGAACCTGGTGAATCCCACAGAAGGAAGGCTTGGATTGTGGGCCCCATGCCCAGCTGTGCAGCAAGGTCTCCTGGACATCCCAAAGCCCCACCTGAGCAGAATCTCTGCGGGCAGTGCCTGGGAGTCTGTATGTTTAAAGAGCTGCCAACTGCTCCTCAGACCAGTACTTGGTAACCAGAAGGCCCAGAAGATCTGTAGGGGCCTTTCTAATGCTGTGACTATGGGATAGAAGGTCTCCATGGGGGCGAGACATGCCCTAGGGGAGTTTTACATAAAGGTGGGGGTACTTTCGGTTGTTTATGTTTGGGAGGGTATTTATTTAGTGGGCAGACATTGGGGCTACTAGACACTGCAATACCCAGGACAGCACGCCACAACAAATTGTCCCCCATCCCAAAATTTTTCAAATATCCCATCAGACCAGAAGGTAGATAAAATCTGAGTTTGAAGCCTAAGACTGTTTGTCACATAAACACAAAGTATTTTTTGCACAGTTTTAATATGTATTGAATTTTCCAGAAATGCAGCTACCATGTAAATCAAGGTGAATTTGAACTTGTTTTTTTTTTTTTTCTGTAAGTTTATAAAGGATTTTTCATCATGGGGAAAAAAAACAAACACATCAGCAATGGCCATGCCACTCATGAGATTCGAATCTTCAGAGGGGTCACAGACTGTTCCAGTCTCTTTGCACCTGCCCCCGTACAGACCACTCTGTGTAGCTGCAAACATATGGCAGCTTCTTTGTGTCTTTCTAGTTCAGTAAGGTCCATACATATATCTATGGAACCAGATAAGTAATAACTTTTTAGGGTAATATATTTAAATTTTTAACATCATGTATAGGTAGCTTATGTTATCAATGAACCTCATTTTAGTACAATAAAGGGTATATTATAGAATATGTGTTAAGAAAAAGAGTATTAAGTCTGTTGAAGTTCAGAACCACTAATCTAAGCCTTTTAATTCGTTCCTAAGAACAAAGCTACTGGTTGGAGATGAAGACACCATTTTCTTTTCTTTTTTTTTTCCTTTTTGTCTTTTTTTACTGACCGGTAATGGGATCACAACCCTCAGTGTCGCGCCCGTACCGGGGACCGGCAACGGGATTGCAACCCTCAGTGCTGCGCCTGCACTGCACTCAGCCAGTGAGCAGGAACCGGTCTCCACATGGGATCCGAACCCTCGTCGGGAGCACCGCCGCGCTCTCAAGTGCGCCTGCACTGCGCTCAGCCAGTGAGCAGGAACCGGTCTCCACATGGGATCCGAACCCTCGTCGGGAGCACCGCCACGCTCTCAAGCACCGCCGCGCTCTCAAGTGGTGCACTCTCCAGTGCGCCACCGGGCCGGCCCAAAGACACCAGTTTCTTCGAATTGTCCTGATTGTCTATTTGTTCACCCTTGACTTGATCCTGTTTCTCATCCATGGTTTATTTAGCGATAAGTCTTCTAGGGAGAACCACTCAAATTCCACATCTATCGCATCCCAACCATCAACAGAAAAGAGGTTTATTTTCATGGACAGGCCCCTGGGAGATTATGCATTACAGACCCTTTCAACTTTGCTTTTGAAACACAGATAACTAGAGCTTGTTTTTATTAATGTGACCCCTGCTTTGAAATATTGCGCCAAGACCACAAGGAGGGCTTGACCGCCACGTCAGCTGCACCCCCAGCAGTCAGTGCCACATGGCTTAGCACTGTGTGCTTCTCTGTCCCTTTCAATCATCCCCCTTATTCCCACTGTCCCACCTACATGCCACAGTGTATATTCTGACTGCCAAGTGTGACTTCGTTCTGAACATACCTTTGTGAGCACCCTCAGCCCATGCTAGAAACTCTTCCCTTCACTTCCTCAGGAAGCTCTCGGTCCAAGAAACGATGATAAGGTTATCAAAGTTATCAAGAGCTATTACCAAGGAGAAGAAGAGACATTGTGCCAGGAAAATCCAAGCTAGGAATTATTTCTGATGCAGACATGATGAAGAAAGTTGCATGAGGAAATCCTCTACTGTGGTTTTGAATTCAGACTATTTCCCCTACCTCTTTCATTCACCACTGATATTTATGATAAATTTTACTTTGATTTACTCAAATTTGTTTTAAGCATAGAACTCTGGGAATACCTCATTCCAAAGAAGCTAAATATATCAATAAGAAAACTCAGCTTGCTTCTCAGAGTGGGCTTCACAATACTTTTCCCTAAGAGATACAAACACCATTTCACATGTAGTCAGGACGGCTTGGTATTTGGTACAGCTGTGACTAAATGTCTCTGCTGAAATTTTAGCATTAAAGTGTATCACCCTTTGAATCAACACATGTTGGACTGGAATGCAATGCCACCTTAAGGAAATGGAGTGAATATACTGTGCTCAGTCTTTCTCTGTTTATGTAGATGTCTTTGAGTTGATGTCTACTCAGTGTATAGCATACCTCTGTTTCTTAGGAAACTAAACCAGTTTCCCTTACCCCCACCTCCAGTTTACAGGTGTGGGCCTAAAAGATGCCTTTGGCCATGACTGAATGCACCAACTATGTTTGCTAGACCCCAAACCAGATCATTCACATTCTCTCTTCCAAGAACTTTGCATCAAGACTGAAATGCACAGTGCTAACTCCTATGTGCTATAAATGGAGTAAAAACAAGGAATCGTTAACATTGAACTCCAGTTTGGAGATGAAGGGTGGCTAAGTTTCCCTCCATATAAACCAGAGAAGCAAAGAAAGCCAGTTTTCAGGGACAGAAAAAAGCAAGGAGCGTAGATACGAAACGAAGAGAAATTCCTTCAGACTCTGACAGACAAGCTCCTTGGTTAGTCCCAGCCCTGTGGGAAGCCCGGCTGCGTCCTTGCTCTTGGGTTCCAGGAAGCACTTCAGAATGTTGACTGCAGCCTCCTGGTTGAGCAAAGCTAGTCCATACCCGGTCCTGGCACCGGCAGTTGCCAGCTCCTGTCGCTTGTAAACACCAGCTCCTCAACGAGTGCCCCTCAGTACTTTTTCTCAGATTCAGTTGTTATTGCAAGGTTTGGAACTTTCTAAATTTCATGTCCATTTATGCATTATTGTGTGTGTGTGTGTGTGTGTGTGTGTGTGTGTGAGAGAGAGAGAGAGAGAGAGAGAGCACAAAAGAGAGAGACAGAGACGTGACACAGAACTCTCTGACCTCATTATAGAAGTTTTAAAAGAAAGGCATTGTTTGAGGTCAAATTGTTTCTAGAAGGACATCTGGTTGACTCCAATGTGTCCTGCAAGACAGACCTTAACCTATGGACTGATTTATTCCTAGGGCCTGGATGTCAGCCAGACTGACTCAGAAATTCAGACTTCTCAGTGACTCACACTCATAATGTTCTCATGAGACAGATGCTTTAGTCCAGAATGGAATTCTGACTTAGCTCAAAATAAAACCTGTAACTGTCAAAGGGCCAAGTGATTCTTATTTACTGACCATGTTTTCTTCTCCCATGAGGGCTAGGCCTCTGTGAGATAGACACTTTTTTCCTTAGCTGTATTTCAGGATACAGCATGAAAACTGGTCTATTGTCTTAAGTGTATCCAATACCATTTGTATTGATTCAAAATGTGATCTTATGTACTGGGAATTATATTTTTGAACATATGAAACCTCCTGGAGTAGGCTGGGAGACGGCAGTCCCTTCAGGGAAGATGGTGCTTGTTGAGTCCCAGCTCTGGCAGGGCCCAGGAGCTACAGCCACACACCTTTGGGAGCTTCTTCTAGCAGAGTGGTGGGGGGTTTCCAAGAGTTCCTGGGCCCTGAGGAGGGGGATATGAGGCTGTTGAAAGGACCAGTGAGGGCCAGCCCGGTGGCGCACTCGGTAGAGTGCGGCGCTTGGGAGCGCGGCGGCACTCCCACCGAGGGTTCGGATCCCATATACAGACCGGTCCTCTCACTGGTTGAGCACGGTGCGGGCGCGACACTGAGGGTTGCAATCCCGTTGCCGGTTGCAGTACGGGCGCGACACCAAGGGTTGCAATCCTGTTACCAGTCACGAAAAAAGACAAAAAGGAAAAAAAAAAAAAAAGAAAGGACCAGTGAACCAGAAGAGGCCTGGAGAAGAACCAGGAGGCCGGAGTCTAGAAGCCTCACATCTCTGGGCAATGGCAAAGGCCATAGTTATCAGCACTGGGCAGCTTTATGCCCCCAAACCCTGGAGAGACACAATAGACACAGTAGACACAAAAGACAGTGGACAGGATGCAGCAGAGTCCTAGAGACAGGGATGATCACCACTGACCCAGCAGGATGAGACATCTCACCAGGGGCAGCTGCAAGGTGCTTGCAGGACACTAGGTCCACTCGAGGGCCAGAGAGGAGCAAGGGAAGAAACCTGGAAAGCTCTTTACCAAGACTCGCTGAGATTTAAAGTCAATCTGACAGATAATAGTATCTGTATTTGGCTAAAAACCCTGACTTGGACAAAATATACTGGAATTCATTTATTCTTACATTTAATCATGAAATTTGATTGAGCACATACCACATACCAGGTCTAGGTACTTGAGGTGTATCTGGAAACATATCATACAAAGTCCCTACCCACATGGAGCTTACAGGGTGTTGACAAATGACAAATGATGAACAAAATAAAGAAGGGAGTTCACAGCATGGGAGAAGGTGAACGTGGACGGACAACTGACGGTGAACATCATAAAGGAGGAAGCTACACAGTGTGTGAAAAGGTGAATGTGGAAAAAGGTAAGTATCTGCCTCAGGAAGCCTGAACTTGAGGCCAAAATTGAGTTTAGATCCACAATATATATTTCCCATCTGAGCCCCTACACTTTATGCCAGTGTTACCTCCCCCTGTGTAACACTGAAGGACAGAAAAGTGAACACAAAACACACCCTACGCTCAAGGATTGACAACCCACCTGTGCGTTTACACAGTGAGCTTCATGGGAGCACGAATTATGTCCTTCCATTTGTGTAGCAAATGCTTACTGAGCATCCAGTAAAATGTATGCCAGGCACTGGGCATTGGTGTGACATATACACAACACACACATGGCCACAAACACAAAATACACCAAACACACAACACATGAACTCACTCACCACACATGTCAAAGTCTTCATGATACAGGAAGTCCTGGGTTTCCCTGGGTTCAGGTTTCAGGACCTGACTCTGGGTTTCCAGCCACTCTCTGAGGTCTCCCCTGGAGGAAAGTCACTGTTGCCAGTTAGACCTATTTTTAGCACTGACGGGAAATGAGACAACAGGGGGCTGGCTTATGCAAATCCAGTGGCTGGGCATGCTCAATGGAGAGCACAGAATATTCTTGAATGTGCTAGTGT
>NW_007739891.1:27842-33364 GCF_000696425.1 Galeopterus variegatus
CTGGCTTATGCAAATCCAGTGGCTGGGCATGCTCAATGGAGAGCACAGAATATTCTTGAATATGCCTGGTGCGTGTGATAGGGTCTGACACTTGAGCATGCTCCAGGAAGGGACTGACCCAGTATGTGCAAAATGAAATGTTACATAACTAGGATCCACCCCCTTAATTGAATATGCATTAGATAGAGAAACTATAAAAGCCAAATCCGAGCAAAAAGCAGGGCTCACTTTCCTGGACGTGGCCCACCCTTGGCTTGCTGAGGTGTGTATACTTTACTTAGTACCAAACTTACTTTCAGCCAGAGGCCGCTCACTCTCGAGCCGGCCTGCACTCTGTACTGAACTTTAAGCATGTGTTTCTTGCCTCGGTGTTAGACTTGATGCCTGCGCTGAACTTTCTTTTGTGTTCAACTTGGCTTGGGCCCTGCTTGGTCTCTGGAGCATGCCGCACTCTCCCTGTGGAACCTGCAGTTCTTATCTGTCATATTAAACTTGTTCTCCCTTTCTCCTGTGACTCTACGCTTGATTTTCTCCTGTGGTGCAGCCAAGAACCTGGTGAGAGGACAGGGCAGGTTGAGGCCGGCTGTCGGACCCTGTACCCTTCCCCATCCTCATTCTTGCTGAGGCGCTTCCACTTCAGAGACCACTGGTGGTGCTGCAGGCTGATGTACCCGAGGAAACGCTGGGAGTCGGTCACACTGAGGCAGTAAACGACAGCTCCGACACCTCAGGGGAGGCCTTGGGACTGAGCCACTTCAGGATAACACCATTTGCCCACCAAGTTCCCAAAGGCGCCACTGCAGAGTTCTGACAGGCCATTCATGACCACGAGAAGGATTTACAGAGAGGACAGTGGTGGCCACCAGAGTGGGGCATGGGGGTGATGAGAACAGGAGGTGTTGGTCAGAGGGTACAGATTTTCAGTTGTGAGATGACTAAGTCCTGAGGACCAAATGTACAGCCTGGTGGCTACAGTGAGCAATCCTGTGTTGTATACAGTTGTGTAAAGAGAGTTATCTTAAGTGTTCTCATCACACACACACAAAAGGCCACCACAAGAGGTGATGAACGTGTTCATTAGCCTGATCGTGGTGATCATTTCACCATGTATGTGTACGTCAAGTCATCATGTTACACGTCTTAAATATATACAATTTTAATTTGTCAACTATATCTCAATAAAGCTGGAAAATAATAAAATAAAATAAAATCTACCTGTGCACCCAGGAGCTACTGGTCTGGCCTTGTTATGTGATTCCCATTCAGGCTCCACACCGCATCCCCGTGAGGCTGAGAAAGCCACTGGGCACCAGGTGTGTCATACATCTTTCCCAAAATGTGGTGCTTGCATGAATGTCACAATAGCACTCCGAAATCATCATTGGAACTTCAGTTCCAGAAGTCAAACTTATGCAGTTAAGTTTAAAATAATAAACTTCCGACTGCAGATTATTTATTTTCTAATTTTCAGGAGACCAAAGGGAGTATAATTTGATTTCCATAGTGAATATCCCAACTTCACAAAGGAACACAGAGTGTTCTGAGAGGAAAAGCCCTCCATGGACAAAGGAATATTTTTGAAGTGCAGTAAGTGGCTTATGTTCTAAGTAAGTATGTTTGAATTATTGAAAGAAAGAAACCACCTAACTTCAGCATGAAGTTCCAGTGTTTACCACTCCCCTCGCATAAACGTTTTCTTCGCTCCTTGCACAGTTTTACGCTTATTTTGAGGAATCTAGAAATACTTTCTGAGATAGATAAAAACACTATTTTTCCTTTTCTGTGCTCTCAGTCAACACACTTCTGTGACTGGGTATGCAGAAATGTTTTTCCCCAAAAGGCAATTCTCTGACACCAGCAGTGTGTCCCACCACGCACTTCAATTCTGACTCGAACTGGAGTAAGCACAGACCTCACAGGTGAGGGCTCAGTCCCACAAGACTGCCCCCGACTTCAGACACCAACTGCAAGTGCCAGGTTGTCACCTACGCTTCTGACCGACTGGCTGTAAATCAGGGTTCCTACAATCTCCTCCTCAGGTTTGATAATTTTCTAGGATGGCTCACAGAACTCAGAGAAACATGTTTACTGTGGTATTATATAATAAAGGATACAGATGAAAAGCCAGCTGAAGAGATACATAGGGCAAGGTGTGTGGGGACAGCTGTCCCATGCCTTCTCTGGGTGGGCTACTCTCCCCATGTTCAGCAACCCAGAAGCTTTCCAAACCCCATATGTAGTGGATTGAATTATGTCACCCCAAAACTCATTGAAGCTTAAGTTGTGTCCCCCAAGTTTTAGAAACTTAGCCCCCAATGTTACTGTTAAGAGGGTGGGAAATCTTGTTATATTAATTGAAAGGTGGGGCCTTGAAGAGGTGATTGGATTGTAGGACCGTGCAGTAGCAAATGGATTAAAAATGGTGGTCAGGGGCATGGTTCTGAGGGCCTTAAAAGAAGAGGAGAGTCTGTCTGTCTGTCTGTCTTTCTCTCTCTCTCTCCTCTATCTGCTTCCACCATCTTGCAACATGAGATCCCTGGGTCACTGTCGCCACCACCAGATGGACTTTGGACTTCCCAGTTTCAGAAACCGTAAGCAATAAATGTTGTTTTTCTTTATAAGTCACCCAGTTCCAGTTATTCTGTTATTGCTACGAAAATGGACCAATACACCACAGTTCAAGGATTTTTTTATGGAGGTTATAACTTGGGCACGATCAATTATTAACTGAATCTCCAGCCCTTCTGTCCTCTGCAGAGGATGGTGGTGGGACTGAATGTGGCCAGTTTCTAATCCTTTGGTCTTTCTGGTGACCAGCCCCATCCAGGAGCCAACCAGAGTCACCTCATTAGAACAAAGACATTCTATCACCCAGGACATTCCAAGGAATTAAGGGCTCTGTGCCAGGAACCAAATGTATATTTTTTATTGTGTCACTATATATATATTTCTTTTATTGATACTTTACAAGCACATTCTTCACCATGCCAGGGGACTAATTTTGATGGAAAATTCCCAGGAGGTAGCAGTTTTGGTACTTCTCCAAGATCTTAGTAAATGAAGGTAACTCTTGAAACTCAAGTGCCAGAATAAATGTTTTCTGCCCAGCAGTGTTCCCACACATTTAAACACCATTTCTGAGAAATCCATATTACACATCTTTAAAGGGACGTACAGACTTGGACATATTTAAACAAACAACAAACTGCCTCAAGTTCTCTTTGGAACATGGTGAGATTCACCTAAATAAACAATCAGGAAACACCAGAAGAAAGTTAGGATGGAGATTCAAAAACGATTCTCTGAGTACAGAAATACCAACAGAAAAGTTGGCAGCTGTCTGATGATCAGAGAAGTTGGAAGTAACTAAACAGTAATATCTTTATCCATTTTATTTTGCAACATCAATGAGACAGCTAAGCAACAAATCATTGATGGGAGAGGCTTGAGGTGGCCTCTGGCCCTACTCTTTTCAGTTTCCTCTTCTGTTTATGGGGACAACGAGGCCCACCTTGCAGGATGGTGAGAATATGGAAGTGCTTATTGTGGTAGCTGGCACTTAGTAGGTGCTTTATTTTGTCATTTGGTCCCCCAAAGGTAAGTGGAAAAGGTGCCCCCATTTCAGCTGTACCATGAGTAGTAAGGATGTCTTCTTAATCCAAAATTGGACATGTGGTTTCATGAGAAAAGATGTAGATATGGAACAATATAGTCCAGTTTTAAGCAAGAAGTTAAAACTAAGACCTTTAGATATTTTTTCTTACTTAGCCTTGTATCTAAGATCCATGTGTAATTAAATCACTTTTAAAAGTGATTTTTTTCTTCCCCATTTATCATTAGATTCTTTCAAACTTGGTCACGCACACATCACAATGAAATTATGAATTAACATGAAAACAGTAAGAAGCAAACTGAGAACAGAGCCACGCAAAGTTTATCTAGGAAAACGTCAGCCTGGTTGTAAAGAACATGCGTGGGCCAAGAGCAGAAAGTCTGCAACGTGGGCCGAGCCCGTGGTGCACTCGGGAGAGTGTGGCGCTGGGAGCACAGCAGCGCTCCCGTCGTGGGTTCGGATCCTATATAGGGATGGCCGGTGCGCTCACTGGCTGAGCGCGGTGCGGCCGGTCTCAAAAAGGACACACAAAAAAAGAAAGTCTGCAACGTGATGTCACCTGTTTCCCCAATGGCAGAAGAAGCAGACTCAAGAGGAAGAGAAGTTTTCAGGAAGATGGCCCACCCTTCTTTTTTTTTGTATCCTCTAACATTTCTAACACAATAAATACATTTTCATCATTTAAAATCATACACAAAGTGCTCTCATCTATAGGGAAGTTGATCTCTCTCTTCTAGGCTGAATCACTGGCAGCTTTCTTATAAATAAAATTCTCAGAATACATTGAAGAGCATTTAGATGCAATAAAATTAATCCAGAAATGTCATCTGCACAAGGTCAGCCATTTACGCCAAAATCTGGCTGACCCTTAAATTTTATCTTCATATTTTGAAAAAAATAAAAAGGAGTAAACATATTTACTTAATAGTCAATGTGGCCAAAACTTAAGTAAATACCATGCTAACCATCCAACCTCCTAATGCTTTCCCCCACTATCTTCAGGGTTTCACTGTTACTACTTGTGACACCAGGATTATGTGGGGGGAAGAGAAAAGTTGTTAATCTTCTTTCACAGAAGGGTGGTTGAAGAGGAACCAAGAAAGTGTTAGAAGGTAGAGAAAGGGAGAGAGATGAGTACGGCGGCCCAGCACCGGGGAAAGACCGAGCTGCCCTAGCGCAGGTCACCTGCCTTGTCAATGCAAAGCTGAGGGTGTTGCAACTGTGTGGCTGACACGGACTTCCCTTCCACTTGCCAAGCCAGACAGTGAGACAAAACACAAAACACAGTTTTCTTCTAAACAATCCAGATCGGCCAGATAAATAGCACTGAGCAAGCCCCTACTTGCCCTTTACTTCAACCTTGGAAGTCAAACCTGCCATGCAGGGTGCCCCACTGCCTCCAGAATAACGTCCAGATCATGCTGCCAAGTGCTCCAGACCTTCCTCCCTCTCCCTTGACCGTACCTTTTTGAACAGATCTCTCTGCTTGCCCTCGAGGCATCGGTGCTTATTACCTATCAGTGTCCTTGTGGGTTTCCCCCTCTCTCCCCACTTCTGTGCTCATCAGTTTCCTCTGCCCAGCTCGAGCTCCCCTCCTCCCCCTCCTCAGGCCTCAAGACCCATCCCAAATGCTGTGGCACTTCCTCCTGAGGGGGCTCTAGGATCCCCCACCCTCCATCTAGGGGAACAGGCAACCATCACCCTCTCCTCTGAAACCTTGTGATTCTTGATCTCCCCTCTCTGACGGCCCTTGGTGACCCCTACTCTGGGTTGCTTGAGTTCTTCCTGCCCCCTACTGCCCAGTTAAGATGCTTAAGGCAAGGCTCTATCTGGGACTGACTGTAGCTTGGGCAGAGCAGCTGTTGAAATATTTGCCAAGTGAATGAGAGTGGCTGTGTTTACACTACTT
>NW_007739892.1:0-3216 GCF_000696425.1 Galeopterus variegatus
ATTAATGCATCATATTTATACATATTGTTTTATAATTAATAATGACCTACATTTATCCCTGCAATATCATATTTCTATCTCTTTTAGTGTCTTATTCAACATTTGAATGTAATCATTCTGTAAATTTAGACAATAAAGATTCTTTTATATTACCAATGGAAACAAACTTGTGTGCAGTATCACACTATCATGTTGCTTTGATCTCCCATGCTTGTGATCTTGACTTCTAACATCTTCAGAATTGACAGAATAATTTAAAGATATTGAACACTCTTGAAGTTTTATTTGCATTTCATATTTGAAATGCACTTGACTCATTTTTTTCTCTCTTATGTTACATATGTGAATCTGGTAGGATCGCTGTGTATTATGTTGTAGTATACTGTATTAATGGAAAGACTATATTCAAGGTAGTGCTAAAAGTGGATTCCTTAATGGACATAAATATGAAGAAAACCTATTGATATATCCTTGAGTTCTCAGCTTAGTTATTGTTTTGGTGGTGATCTTTCACATTAAATTTTGAATCAGCTACATATTTTAGATTTGAAATACTTTCAGTCTAGCTGACATCAGAATGTTGAATTGCCCAGGAGGTTAACCTAATTTTAATTGTTTGCTTTAATTCAGACAGAAAAGTTGACTGCTATATTGAATTGTGTCATTCTGGACTGACTGAAGGTCTGCTATTACTCATCCTGAAATATCTTTTCTATTCAAAGCTTGATGAGTGATTCCCCTACAAATTCACTGTTTGTGGCTTTAAAGGTTTTCAATGTTAATATTTCTTGCAATGTTAAGACAGGAAGCTTATATAAGTCATTTGTATTGTCTGATATTGATGTAGAGCTCTTGAATTGAGAATATGGTCGGACAAGAAAAACAGAAGGACAAGACCTAAACCACAAACCAAGTAGCTTAGAGGTATAGCAGATATCACGTATGTACAGGGAATGGGAAGTGAATGAGAAACTGGAGACTTGTAAAACAACAACAACAACAAAACTTTTGTTTAATGGTTTTGCTCAGGGCTGACCCAGTTTAGATTCTATAAAGCAGACAAATAAGAACACCCAAAACAGACTCACAGATCCTGAAGCAGAGAAAACAAAAGTAAAATTTCATTTTTTTTTTTTTTTGGCCTTATGGAGATTGACTAGAATATCCTTAGCTCCTCTTTTATAAAAGATAGAGAGTGGGTTTTAAAATGAGTTTTGAATTCCATTTTTGCCACATTTTCTTTGTGACCGTGGATGAGAAACTTAAGCCTTGGTTTTCTTTTCTATTAAGTGGTAAGAATAATAATACCTGTACAATAGAGTTGTCTTGTGGGTTTAATGATAGAATTGGTATATATATATTTTGTTTGTTTAGATCCATTGATTTAGCGCAATTTTTTATTGAAACATTAATTATACATATTTACGAGGTAAGAGTTGAATATCAATACATATATGCAATGTGTCATGATTAAGTCAGGGTAATTAGCATATTCATTGTTACAAAACTTAATCATTTATTCATAATGCAGACATTTGATCTCCTCTCTTTTAGCCATTTGATAACATACAATAAATTAATATTAATTATATTTGTCTGTCTCAACTGTACACCTATAGAACAGAATGTATTTAAAAACCTAGAATGGCACCTTGCAGAGAACAAACATGGAAGTTTGTTTTGATGTTCATATATTTCATACTTCATAGTTATATTTTTAAAAATTTAACTTTTTTTTCTTAGATTAAAGAAAGCATTTCTATGTATGTATCAGTCAGGGTCTAGTCAGAAAAGAGAAATCATACCAGTGATTTGAAATGAAATAAATTTAACATGAAGAATTATAAACTAGTACACGTGGTAAGTTAACCACCCAAAGGTGTAAAAGAGTACTCTAAGGTATACAGAAATAGCAAGTGCAGAAATCAGGCCCAGAAGAAGTGAACAAAGACAGAAACAAGAATGTAGAAAAGGAATTTCCCACCAAGGCTGAGATCAGACTTCACTAGAGTGGGCATGGTTCCACAGAAATAGGCAGAGTGTTATTAGCATAGAAATTTGTCCAAGGCCTGGGTCATGGCCAGTCAGCAGGAATGTCTCAGCAGGTAACTGAAAACTCATGGGAGGTGGTAAGCAGGCCAAACCATTGGCAGCTGTGCCAAAGAAAGAAAAACACACTGATAACAGGAAGTGAAGCCCCCTTCCCCTGCAATAGCCTTACACTGTCCCTCTATTACCCTCTATTGACAAAGCCTAACACTGGACCAGCTGGCAAAGAATATATATAATATAAAAGTAAATATAATTAAGTGAATACTAGATGTGTACGTACTAACATAGCTTTTTAGTACAGTTCTAGTTTATCACAAGGTGACTTTTATTTTTCATTTTTCTTCTGTTCTACCTCTGGATTCCTATAGTGAGCTTTCTGCTCATGGATGCTAAAAACCCTTGTAAAGTTGCCTGGCTGTTCTTGTGGATAATGATATAGAACCAGATTCTCTGGATTTCTATTAATGTTTCATTGAGCTGAGTTACTAACATTGGTGTTACTGACAATGAGTTAATGTTTATATACAAACTCTTCCCTAATCAAGTGGGAAGAATCATAGTCCACACTTGCTTTATAGTCTATGGTACATATCTTAAAACAGAAAAGTTGCATGCTCATCCCTACATCTCCTGTAGACTAATATATATTTATAGATCATTTTCCCAGCTATCACACAAGAACCCTGGGGTCAGGCCAGACAGCCGTCAGAGTGACGGAATTGTCTGGGCATGTACATTCATTACAAGTCTAATGACTGGAGTGTAGTTTACAGTTAAATCTCATTTTTTTTTCAACTCTTTTATGTCTTGCAGTAAGTACTAAGCTAGAAATCATTTTCTTCCTCATTAGTATAGACTCTTAGACAGTCTACCCTAATAAGTTCTTGAGATGCCTTGTAAACTTATCTCAGTCCTATAGAGAGCATAGCTTTGTTTCAAGCTGGATTCACAGTAGCATTAAGTAACTGCACACTTACTATGCACCAAGAACCAAATTTGCAAAGATATATCATTATTTTTTGCCTTCTTTCTAAGGTCTTACATTCTAATAAGAAGTCATAAATAAATACATACAATAAAATAACACATGCTTTGATTGATTTTTTTTTTAGAGTAGAGCAAAAACACAAGGAAATCACTGGTCATTTCTTTTTGCTAGGAAAA
>NW_007739892.1:3242-4606 GCF_000696425.1 Galeopterus variegatus
TTTTTTTAGAGTAGAGCAAAAACACAAGGAAATCACTGGTCATTTCTTTTTGCTAGGAAAAGAGATCAGGGAAAGCTTTAGTTAATTGGATAGGGAAGGAAAGGAGGGAGATTCCATGGATGAGGAGCAGATGAGCAGTTTATGAAGGCGTAAAACAGCAGGCTGCTTTTAGTAGAATCCCATGTGGTATCTTTGATTTGGAGAATTTGAAGAAGGTGTAATGAGGAACAAATGTAATGAAATGAGTAGGGGATAGATCTGGAAGATTCTTTAAGCAAAACTGATTTTAAAACTAGCTTGTATAATTACAATTTTTAAAAATTCTCCTTTGCCTACCTACATATTTTAACTGAATAAAGCATGGAAAAACTAGTACTTACAAGTGAAAATAGGCTTATATACTTAAACATGCAGACCCTAGAGAACGTTGAGAAATAGCCCTTGCCACAAGATTTCATTTCTGGTCTAACACAAGCTAATTTTATAATCCTTATTTTTCATCTATAGTATGAAAATAGATGGAAATGGAATTGTCTTAATGATTACATCTGTGGCCTCTTTTGGTTCCTTAACTTGCTTATATGTGAACATACCTTGGAGAGGGACAGTTTTTATTTGTTTTAGTCAGACCTATCCTATTTCTAGGGTTAAGGCCTATTAAATTATTCTTTTCTCTCCAGTTCCTCTACATTACAAGCACACTTTGCAAATGGCTGATAATTCTCCAAGTATGAAATATTCAGAGCAGGGTTTTATCTGTCAACTATTTATTTTTTGTTAAGATACTGTTGGAGGTCTGTGACAATATTAGAAAAAAGGACTGAACAAAATATTCTTCTCATGTGCTTGTGTTGACCGACAAAATGTTCTTTTGATTCATGACCTTAAGCGATAACATTACCATTATATAAACCTGAAACAGTAATATGAGACAGTTCTAAATAGCATATCAAAAATAGATTTTCCCTGTAACTGAGACATGTTCAAGCAAGTTTAAGATTTCTGGTCTTTAATGTAAGACTAACTTATTTTAATCCATTTCTTTAATAAAGGACTCATCCAGAATACATAAATAATTCATATTTTATTAGGGACACAAGAAAATATGTTGAAATGAAAAAAATAAAAACACAGCACACAAAAATTCACAGCTGTACTTAGAGGAAAACATAGCTGTAAAAGCCTATATTAAAAAAGAAGAAATTCGGGGCCGGCCCAGTGGCGCACTGCGCTAGTGCGCCGCTTGGGAAGCGCAGCGGCGCTCCCGCCGAGGGTTCCGATCCCACATACAGACAGGTTCCCACTCACTGGCTGAGCGAGGCGCGGGGGCAACACCAAGGGTTGCGGTCCCGTTGCCGGTCCTG
>NW_007739892.1:4617-6837 GCF_000696425.1 Galeopterus variegatus
TAGTTAATAATAATATACTGTATATTTAAAAATTGCTAAGAGAGTAGATTTTAAATATTTTCATCACATAAAAAATGATAAATATGTGAGGTGATGGATATATTAATTAGCTTGATTTAATCCTCCCACAATCCATGTAAAACATCACATCATACCCCATAATATATACAGTATAAATTCTAAAATATTAAATTAATATGAATAATTTTTAAAGATATTTGATATTTTTTAATCAATTTGATATTAAAAATAATTCGATATATCTAATAGGCCCTCGATATAAAATTATATCCCCTCTAAGTGAAAGCACATTTTTCTGTTTTCATAATTACATGAGATTTTCCTCCTACTCTTTGACACGATTCTATCTCAACAGTGATATGAGGTATTTGCAATCATTACTATGTGATCTTTGCTGTGGACTAGTATGATCAACTCTGAAATGATGAAGAAATTAAAGACTCTGTGGACTCAATTATTCTGTAGGACCTGTGTGCTGACTCTACTATGTGGCAAGACTGTAAAAGTATAATGTCTTATTTACTGGAACAAAGTACTAGCCTTCTCTGCTTATTGAGTTACACAAAAATAGCATTTACCAGTTCAATAGTTGAATTCTTAATGCCAGATGCTGTGCTGATTTGCTTTCCTAAAGAGAACCAAACCTAGACTAGCAGCTGTAATGGGAGTCACCTCCTAATTAAGGTTTCAATAATTCATTGTCATTTTGCTAAATCAATCTATCTTCTGTAATTGCAAAACTGACAAGTTAATGGAAATTTGATAAGATTCACCAGCCTGAATCTTTCAAGACTTTGATGGTGGTATTTAACTTTATAATTCTTTCAGCAATGTGGTATTGTTTTTTGTTTTCCTCTTTGACAGGGAAAGATAATTCCATGAACTTTTCTTGTATAAATGCAGTTCCTAATGTTAGGGGACAAGTTAACACTATAATTATTCTGTCATTATACTCTGGAACTGAGAAAAATATCTGTACCTACCAACCTACCAGGAAGAAAACTTGGGTAAAATAAATATCTCCATTTATTTATTGGCTACTCTCCTTCTCAATATGATCAACAGAAGTGGTGTTGTACTCTACTTCTCAATATGATCAACAGAAGTGGTGTTATGTTTTCCCAGGAAAGAAATATAAATTTAGAGTCAGAGCACAGTAACTTCCAGATTGTCTGAGGCTTTCCGTTTTCTATTGTATAGTTTCATGCATGATATCAAGTGCTATGGATTGAATGTCCCCTCAAAACTAATTGTAACTTAATCTCCNTACCTACCAACCTACCAGGAAGAAAACTTGGGTAAAATAAATATCTCCATTTATTTATTGGCTACTCTCCTTCTCAATATGATCAACAGAAGTGGTGTTATGTTTTCCCAGGAAAGAAATATAAATTTAGAGTCAGAGCACAGTAACTTCCAGATTCTCTGAGGCTTTCCGTTTTCTATTTTATAGTTTGGTGCATGATATCAAGTGCTATGGATTGAATGTCCCCTCAAAACTAATTGTAACTTAATCTCCATTATAATAGTGTTAAAAGAGTGGGAAATCCTATTACAGCAATTGAAAGGTGGGGCCTTTGAGAGGTAATTAGATTGTGAGGACCCTGTCTCAGTGACTGGATTGATCCATTCATGGAGGAATGAGTTGATGGTTTTAATGGGTGGCATGGGCATGGTTCTGATGGCTTTGAAAGGATGGCAAGAGGGCAGGTTAGCTCTCTAACTCAGCCTGTTCTCACCATGTGATATCCTGTGTCACTGTAGAGTCACCACCAAGAATATGGCCCTCATCTGATGTATTCCCTGAATTTTGGACTTCCCAGCGTCTGCGAGTGTAAGAAATAAATTTCATTATTTTATAACTTACTGAGTTTCACGTACTTTGTTATAGGCAACAGAAATGGACTAGTAAATCGAAGAAAAATATTTAGGGTGGGCTAGAAGGAAAGTTTACATTATGTACTTATAATGTTTGTAGAGATTTATTTCAAGAGAAGAACCTCTATTTCTCTGAAAGACCTTTGTGTGTGAATTGACTATTGGTCTGGTTGAGTGACTGGCATTGGCTCTGTATCCTGGGGCTCAGATATGACTTCTCTTTACCGGGAGAACTTTAACTTTGGTGGGTTGCTTATCTATTTTAGTTCTTAGGAATTTCATGAATATAATTCTAAAATTCCTGTTGGTAAACCCATTTTG
>NW_007739892.1:8267-9194 GCF_000696425.1 Galeopterus variegatus
CACAGCTTCTATAGTGTCTCTACCTTTCATTAAGATTCATAAAGTGGGTAATTCCTAAAACACAGTACAGGAGTTCAGATACTGGGTAGCCAAAAATACGGCCAATTACTTCCACAATGACTGACACATCAGTAATATATTCAAATATCATTTGAAAAATAGTATCTTAGAAAATTGTTTGACAAAAATTTTTTAAGAAAAGTATTCTGGATGCATCCTTTACTTAAACACAACTGAAACCTTTTACAGTAAAGTCAAGATTTTCATATAATTATCAGAATGCTTAATCTTAATATTTATACATATTTAAATATTTGATGACATTTGGATAAAAATTTCTGAATAATTGACACATATATTAATGTGTGCTCTAAATGTCTCAAATATATCTTCTATTACACAAATAACTTCCGCATATACAAATATTCATCTTTCATTTTTAATATACTATAACAACGACATTGTTAAAGAGTTAACAGATCATAGATTATAAAATAGTTATGAAGTAAATGTTAGTATAAAGTTTTGAATAACTTCAATGTCAGTCCTAGAAAATAATGCATTGAGATTATTTTGTTATTGTCAGATAAGCAACAGAATTGCATGTAAAGTTTCTTTCCAGAATTACTGTATTTCTATCCATTCAAAATATGACTGTATTTTGGAATGTGTATGGAATAATCTCTTCTATGCCAGTAAGTTTCTAAAGAATATATTATTTCAGTTTTATAAAGTAATCATGTGATTTTAGTAATCATGATTAAAATAAAGTGTGAATAAGAATTTAGTTCGAGGAGTATACTTCAGTGTTTTTAGAAATAAAGGAATGTGTGAGTTAGTTGTATTCCAAAATTTTCAGATTGAAAATTGAGGGTATTGGAACTGAAAAATCACCTATTCTCTACGTTGGAAAATATTTGGTAAATG
>NW_007739892.1:10376-12393 GCF_000696425.1 Galeopterus variegatus
TGTGTATAGGTTATTTATGGTATTAATATCTGTACATATGCAGAAAACTAGAGGGATGGATGAGACAGAAACCAATTTTTATTTATGGGGACAGGGGCAGGGGAGGGTAGAGTAAATTTTCTTTCATATGAGAACATTAAGATAGCAAGTCAGCTATATTGAGCTTGAAAATACATAAAAAAATCACCAGAAGATAGGAATAATTTTAAGTAAAATATAAGACTCGCCCTCTTTCGATAGCTTTACTTTCTGAGTTCAGTTGGAAGGCATATGACTCATGTTTAAAGGGCAAAATATTAAATAGTTCAGTGAACAAGTCTGCTTGGGAAACCCTGTAAAGCACTTTTTGTGACATATGATGGATGTCATAGAAGTGGCTCCTTTTGCACTTTTGTTTCTTTGATTTAGCTGTCCTTAAGGCACAACGATCAAGTCATTCTGAAGCTCAACCACCTTATACTGTTTTTGCCATGTTTTTATCAGCCAGTATAAGTTCCCATTATCTATCTCCTGATTCATCTCCCCTGAGTTTGTATTCAATCACACGTATCACAAATCACACATGCCATAAATGCGTGATTGTGTTTTGATGTGTGTACACATGGAGGTGACTATTTTTATGAGTTAAGTTTTTAATTTATTTTCTATATTATAAATATAATATCCCAGAAGACTGCACAAAATATTTGATGAGTACTTGAAAAGAAGTTGATTCTTGAGTACAAAGGTGAGGGGTAGAGCTAGTGGAGATTTACATTATTATAATTATGGTATGCCATCTGTCCTTGCACTGGTTGAGATCCAAGGACACCCAGATTACATCTCTATGTATTATTTTTGTCACTGCCACTAACTCACACAGCATCTTTGTGCAAATTAGAAAAAAAAAATGTCCTTCAAGAAAGGAGTTTTAGATGGAAATCTATTTATTTCTCTATAATAATAATTAGAATATACATAAAGGTGTTATCTAAGCATTATAAAATTTATTTGCTAAACAAAATAATAAAAAATCAATTTTATTCTGGATATTTAAGAACTCACTTTTGAAAATAAGTTTGTTATAATACAGTTTCATATCTAGCTGTCGTGAAATGAAATTTTATGACTCATTTTCTGTAAGAATAGTTGCTGCATTTAATAGAATATCTCACTCCTATCACCACCTGATCAAAAGTTAGAATCATAAATATTGTGCATTCAACATTAGTATAATTATGTTTTTATAAATTTCATATGAACTCTGTTCTATGGCATCATCAGTCATACATATTTACATTTATATTTCAATTTTAGATTGAAATGTCATTGTTGATATACTAAGCATTTACTTTCTTTGTGCTGACTACAGATATATGGTAAATGCTGTCAATCTTTGTAACCTCTGATACTCTTTATATTTTCCATCTCCACTAAATTGGTGACACAGAAAAAATACTAAATTATTAAAGGTAAAATGAATAATTAGTATCTGCTTTTTTTGCCATTTCAAAAAATTGGTGTGTAATAAAAAAGGTTTAGACAATTTTCTTCTTGTTCTATTCTTTGAGAAGTTAAAATGTCTTAATGCATAGAAAATTTTCAACAAGAGTGCATTATGTTTAATATTCAAACTTTAAGACAAATTTTGATTGTTATAAAATTCATTTGGTTAAACTAATTTCTATGGTTCTGTCCTCCTGCGCATTTTTAAAAATAATTTCTATTATGGCTGACCTGAAAGCAGAAGTTAAATTCATACCCTGCTTCATAAGTGTTTCTGCTGAAACAGATAGAGAAGAAGCATTTTTATTTATTTGTTTTTTTATGGTGTTTCTTTTATTTTCTTCAAAATAATATGCAACACCAAATATCTTTCTTTTATTTTTCTCTAATGCTTTCCCATTTCCTATTTTCTGATAATGATACTATATTTTAAATAATGTTTTTTGCCGGGCCGGCCCGCTGGTGCACTGGATAGTGCGCCGCTTGGGAAGTGCGGCGGTGCTCCCGCCCGAGGGTTCGGATCCCATATGCA
>NW_007739892.1:13245-15244 GCF_000696425.1 Galeopterus variegatus
TAACAAGTTTTTAAATTGTAAAAAATTAATGTTTTTAATTACAAAATCAATCAAAAATTAAACAATCATTATGACATAATTAACAGATAATTATGTAGAAATCTCAATTTCTATGTAATTTGAGGGGATTATTCACAGTGAATATTCATCAGCTAATGTATTGTTTTGTGTTATAATTAAAGTACTGGTATACTTGAAATAGAAAGTGAGCCATATCATTCCAGTAGAGTATGGGAACAAGTCAAAATAAAGTAAAAATAGAGCATGACAAATTTATTCAGTGCACTAATATAATGAGTGATCTGCACATTTAGAAAAGTAGCTCTTCGCTTATTTAGATGCTGTTTAATCAATAAGGGAACAGTGATTATTAAACTCATTCTTTCTAAAATAACAATAAGAACACTTTCCTGTTTCAAAAATTATTTTGATATATTGATATTATTAACACGAGATAGTTTATTCCCATCTGCTGAAAAGTTTTTGTAATAAATCTACAAATTATTACATAATTTGGGCATAATTTTATATTGATATAAAAACATTTAAACAATACAAATTTATAACATGACAATTGTACCCCTTAGTTGCAGCACTTTTTGCAGTATACAGTCTGAATAATTATTTGCAGCATCTTTAAGTATGTAGTTTAATCATCACTGAAATCCATTTAAGTATTTAGGAAATACAGGCATGAAGAGAGTAGGTATTTCCCGCAACTGAACAGAATTGATAAGGAACATATTTAAAGACTTGGGATGCAAAAAAAATTAGAATTTAGCTCTCTAACTAAGATAAGAACAAAACTATAATATCTTTAGTGGATGTGTTTCAGAAAATCAATTAAATGGTAAGTACCTATATTTGATCTAATCAATTATCTTAATATGTATTTGGGAAATTTTAAACACATGCATGTGACATATACACATGTTTAAACTGGATAGACTTGCATTGGTGGCCCACACAGAACAATATCTCCTGGTATTCACTCCTTTGTGTAGTTTTCTATCACACTAATCCAGGGTTTGGCCAAGAGACCTCTTTTGCTAATGATAATGGCAAATGTGATGAAAGCGGCATTTGGTGTCAACATGAATTGAGGCTTACCACCTTGGTAAGCTCTCTCTGGAAGTCAGCCAACATGATGTAAAAAAGTTCAGATTCAATTACTATGAGAAGTTATATGGATAGAGGTCCTGGAAGAAGTCAGGTCATCTTAGATGTTTCAGACCCCACTGAACCTCCATCTGAATGTAGCATAAGGGACCTCAGCTGTTCCATATGGAGTGGTGGGACTGCCCAACCTAGCCTCATGAACCACAGTATTGTGAGAAATAAGAAATCTTCATTGTTTTAAGTCACTAAGTTTTTGAGAGCTTTGTTACCCAGCACTGAAATACACATATATATATATATATATAAATTTCTTCCTAATGAAATTTTGCACGCGCTTATTTTGAGGCATTATCTTGCTGAACTTGTTCAGTGGAAGATGCAGAAATGTGTTCCTCTACAGGATTCATTTAGCATGCCTAGAAATGGATTTTGTATCTACTATATAATGTTTTATTGGTCTTTGGAGACTTGTTGAGAAATGAGAAGTGCTGCAGGGGTTCCATAATTATTTTTTAAAATGCATGTGACTATAAATAGCAGGAAGAGTAAAACAGCAGTGTAATAAGACTCAAGGCATTTTCAAACAATCTCTAAGTAATTTCCCACAGAGATGCAACTGAAATCCAGGTTTTCAGGGATGTTAAACTCATTAAAGCTTCACCAAATTCTTCAAAGAATAAACAGACTATAGATCTAAATAAATTGAGAGTTGATACGAGGATTAAACATACTTATTGTCTTAAGTGGGTTGAAAGTTATTTTCTCTTTCAGAAAGAAAAACACATTTTTTTTGGTTTTTGAAGATGTTTTGTGGCATCTAAAAAAAAAAAGGAGTTTAATGTCCATTCAATACGTACCTTGAAAGGCCTTAAAAATCTGC
>NW_007739892.1:16215-18381 GCF_000696425.1 Galeopterus variegatus
TCTCCTCCCCGTGCAATACACTGTGCAGCCTCGGGACTATGGAGACAGTCCCCACCAGCAAGAAGGCCCTCACTAGATGTGTCCCCTTGAGCTTGAACTTCCCAGCCTCTAGAACTGCAAGAAATGAATTTCTTTTCTTTTTAAATTACCTAGTCTTTGGCATTTCACTATAGCAACAAAATATGGACTAAGAAAGGCCACATGTAGGGATATGGCACTATGATGTGATGTTTTCATCTCACAAGGTAAAATCTGCTGTAAGCAATTCCTAAAGCTTACTAATATCTTCCCTCTGGGAAGCAGAAAATATTTTTTTTTTTCCTATTTTGAAACACTTTATTCTAGAATAAAGGATTTAGGTGAAGCTACAGAAGCCAGAAATTATTGTAAGACAAGGAAATGTGTAAAATGTCCAAAGAATTTCTCTGCTAATCTGTGGAACCCCAAAACAAACCCACACTGTTCTAATCTGTGGAACCCCAAAACAAAACCCACTATTTCAATTGGTGGTGTTATTATGATTTAGGCACTATGTATATTGAGTGGGTAGGATTGACCAAAGCAAATGCATGATACAGGGAAATGTTAAATGGCTAAGAAAAATTAGAAATAAGATGGCACAGTCAGTAAATTTTTGAGAAACTGTGAAGGAGTAAAAGAGAGGTCTTTTGAATGGAAAAAGTAAAACAGTGAGAGTGAGCAACCTGCAGATTTAACTGAATAATATAACCTTCAACAGTGATGATAGTGAAAAGCCCAGAATGTCAAAGCCACGTGATAAAACACTCCAATGCCATTTGGTCTGGCAATAATACACTTCTATTGAGATAATGGCATTATAATGAAAAATTTTACATGTAAATAAAACATAATAATTATGTAGTCTTAACAGATCTACTTGTGGAATTGTCTGTAGAAGTGTTTAAGACAGACTTATGCTCTTGACAAAAAATGGGGTTACAAAGAAGGATCTGATATGTATAGATGGGTTAACTTCAGGTTTTAAGTACTTCTGGTATGTGCATTCTCCTAAATATTTGGTTGAGTTCAGTACTAAAAAATAAAGTAGGTATCACTGTAGCTGTGCTGAATTGCCTGGCCTTACATGATCACTGCTATATAGAAGAAAACGCCATACTGAAATATCTGATTTGGGGGAGAAAAAAGTAAGTTCATTCTCCTAAAATCCTGTAAGGATGTGTAAGGATGTAGGATTCATAATAATCTGGGCACCCTCCTCTTAACATTGCCTCCAAAATTGGGGTTTTCTAGAGACAATTGGAAAAAATAAAAGAGGAAGTCAATATTAGGTTATAAATAGAAATAATTTTATGGTAGCACACTTAACTGTTACATGATATTGGATTTATGAAGTTTTCCATTCCGTAGAAGAAGAATAAAAATGCCTACATTATACAGAGGTTTTAAAAAATAAATGAAGGGATTCTCAAAGGAATGAAATAAAATGTGCTATGGGGACAACATATTTTATGAGTCTTTCCAAATTCCTACAGAAAAATGGACAGAAAAATTGGAAAATAAAACCAAAGAGAACCATGGAACACATTTACAATTAAACTAAGTAACATGGTGCTGTGGTTTGAATATATCCCCCAAAGTCCATTTGTTGGAAACTTAATCCCCAATGCGACAGACAGTGTAGAGTGGTAGGACCTTTAAGAGGTGATTAGGTCATGAGGACTCTGCCCTTATGGATGGATTAATGTCATTATTATCTGCCATGAGATGACATGGCACAATGGCCCCCAGCAGATGTAAGCTCCTTGACCCCAGCAGATGTAAGCTCCTTGGTTTTGGATTTCCCAGCCTCCACAACTGTAAGAAATAAATTTATTTTCTTTCTAAACTGCCCAGTCTTTGATATTCTGTTATAGAACCACAAAATGGACTAAGACACAAAGCATCCTCACAAACCCAAAAATATAAGCATGTGGAGACAAACTTCCAACAGCCACAAAATTACTTCAAATTAGCATCTATGGGGGACTAATTTTTTGATAATTCTTCTCATGGGAGACTTGTAACATCAAACAAATAAAAGAGGGTCATACTATCATATAATGTCTCCTATTTCTTATTTCTCTGGATTGGTGCTAGTACTAGAGAAGTCATGATCTGGAGATAATTAAAATTTTGTTATATCTT
>NW_007739892.1:18992-23623 GCF_000696425.1 Galeopterus variegatus
AAGGAACATAAGAGCACATTACCTGAGTCAGGGTCATAACTGGCATTTCCCAAAATTTGGAAGGAAGCCAGTGCAGCTGCAGCATGGTAAGCAAAGGAAAACTGATGGTACCAGAACCTAGATCACACAAGCTTTGGTAAAAACTTTGGATTACAATCTTAAAAGCTATTTAAGAAGGGAACATTTAACATTTAAGCAGGGAGTAGCACAACCTGCTTTATAAAAATATATCTCTTTGCTTTATAAAAAAATGATTTTGAGGGGAGGACCAAGTTTGGAAACAAAAGGACAGATTAATGAACTACTGGAATGGTCCACATGAGAGGAGATGGTGCTTAAACTAGGCTGAAACAGTGGTACAGAAAAGTGACCAGATTCTGGGTTTATTCTGAAAGTCGAATCTAAAGCATTTGCAGTTTAATTGACAATGCAGTGTGAGAGAAAGATGAGCCAAAAATGATTCTAAAGATTTTTGCACTGAGTAATTCTGTAAAAGTCTATATAATTTACTGAGTTGAAAAATACTAAAGGAAGAGCATGGTTTGGGGGGATAAATTAAAAATTCAGCAAAGGACAGATATTCTTTGAGGTGACCATTTGACATTCAAGTAGAATATCTGAAGGAAATATTTGTATTTTTAAGTCTGAAGTTGCAAAATAAATGATTGTTGTGAATATACTCTGAGGAGTCGTCAGTACACTGGCGTTCAAAAGCGTGGGATGAGAATACACTGCAAGTATTTAGAGAAGTGAAGAAATTAAGGAGTGAACTGGTGGCACACAGATATATACAGGTATGGAGGAAGTGCCAGCAAAAGAGACTGAGAAATTTAAGAACTTAGACATGCCAAGTGAAGAAAGTGTATTAAGAAAGGAATGGCCCGTTGTTTCAAATGCAGTTGAGAAACCAGCCAGGTAGGATTGAGAAATAGTCATTGGATTTTGAAGCCTGGAGGTTTTCCCGTGGCTCTTACAATAGAGTCAGAGGAACAAAATCCGAATTTGCATAGTTTGAAAGACAGTGGGAGATGAGTAATAGAGCAGTATAAAAGTTCTCTTTGAGATGGTAACTGAAAGGTGCATGTCATAACAAAGAATACTTCTTTTAAGAAGAGAGAGCATATAACATGGCTTATGCTCATGCGAACATACAATAGAAAGAACGTTTGTATGGCTTGGGTGGGGACAATTGCAAAAACAAAGCCCTTTGTTTGGTGGCAGTGGATGGCCCATTACAGTTGTATTGTTATCTCCTCTGAAAGATCATTTATAGAAGCAGGCAAATAACATCATTCTTCTCATTTTTCCTTATATCATTAAAGTTCCTTTATTGTTCCTTTCTCAGTTCTCTGACTTGTAAATGTCAGAAGGCTTCAGAATTGTGTTCCTGCTCTTCTCTAACTCACATCGTTGGTGAATATGTGTAATCTCATGATAGTAAATATCTATAAACTGAACTCCAGATTTATATATTTAAGTGCCTATGCAACATCTACCCTTATATATTTAAATCTGCAATGTCAGTGTCTCAATACTAACTTGTGATCTTCCCATAAGCCTGCTTCTGCCTTGAGCTTCCTCACCTCAGTGAAGGTCCAGTCCATCCTTTCCTTTTCTCTTAGCTAAAAATTTATTATTCTCTTTCTTTTACACTTTGATTCCAGTTGTTCAACATATGTTGTTTCTGCCATTAAAAATTATTCAGAATGTGACTACTTATGATCAGTGGTACTACAGTTAATTCTCAGTATTTGCATTTGTTATGTTCTATAAAGTCACCATGAACAATAAAACAGAGAATACTGAACCATTGCTCCTGGGAAGCCTACAGGATTAGGTGCCTATGAATTTTGGGTCATAACATTTTCATAAACTGATCAATACGTAATTTTGTTTTATGTGTGTTTCTGTTTAAAGATAACTCAATATATGTAACTGACTCATTTGCCCTGAAGTCACAGCCACCAGCGCTATAACTCATATTTTTTNACTGAGGGTTGCGATCCGTTGCCGGACACGAAAAAAGACCAAAAGGGAAAAAAAAAAAAAAGCATTAACTTAATTAATTTTCATGTAAAACACTATTTAAAAACTTTAGATATAGTGGTAAAGAAACAAAAAAATTCTCCTCTTTTAGAGCTTACATTTACTTAGATGAGACATAACAAAAGTATATAGGTTGGCCAAGGAAGACTACTCTGAAAGGTGACATTTAACCAATGTCCTGAGTAAAATAAAGGAGTAAATCTCACAGATACTTGGAGGAAAAGCATTTTAGCCAGAAGGAACATAAGAGCACATTACCTGAGTCAGGGTCATAACTGGCATTTCCCAAAATTTGGAAGGAAGCCAGTGCAGCTGCAGCATGGTAAGCAAAGGAAAACTGATGGTACCAGAACCTAGATCACACAAGCTTTGGTAAAAACTTTGGATTACAATCTTAAAAGCTATTTAAGAAGGGAACATTTAACATTTAAGCAGGGAGTAGCACAACCTGCTTTATAAAAATATATCTCTTTGCTTTATAAAAAAATGATTTTGAGGGGAGGACCAAGTTTGGAAACAAAAGGACAGATTAATGAACTACTGGAATGGTCCACATGAGAGGAGATGGTGCTTAAACTAGGCTGAAACAGTGGTACAGAAAAGTGACCAGATTCTGGGTTTATTCTGAAAGTCGAATCTAAAGCATTTGCAGTTTAATTGACAATGCAGTGTGAGAGAAAGATGAGCCAAAAATGATTCTAAAGATTTTTGCACTGAGTAATTCTGTAAAAGTCTATATAATTTACTGAGTTGAAAAATACTAAAGGAAGAGCATGGTTTGGGGGGATAAATTAAAAATTCAGCAAAGGACAGATATTCTTTGAGGTGACCATTTGACATTCAAGTAGAATATCTGAAGGAAATATTTGTATTTTTAAGTCTGAAGTTGCAAAATAAATGATTGTTGTGAATATACTCTGAGGAGTCGTCAGTACACTGGCGTTCAAAAGCGTGGGATGAGAATACACTGCAAGTATTTAGAGAAGTGAAGAAATTAAGGAGTGAACTGGTGGCACACAGATAACAACACTTTTGGGACATTTTAAGCAGTGAAATCACCACAGAGAAAAAAAAAAAGCACAAAACTGTGGAAAACATGGCACTAAATAGACCATGAAAAGACTCTGGTTTACAGTATGTAATTTGTTGTAGCAAGAAGGCACAGCATTGCCTTGTCTGAATTCAGCTGGGAAAATGTACATCAGGAGACAGCTTTTGCTACTCTCCACAGGCTATGAATAGGCATGAAAGCACTGTGCATGTTGAATATGGCGTATATTACAGGGAGTAGGTGAATTTGCAAAAATAGAATCTGAAAATAATGAGGGTCGACTGTACTAATATTTTCTATCATTTTCCTGTATTTTATTTATTTTTTATATAACAATCACCATAAGGTATACTATGTCTTTCTTTTGTTTGTTTGTTTGTTTGTTTATTGTTTGTCTCACCAAGAAGACACAGAGTTTTTAAAATTTTTATGATTCTGAAACTCGATCCCTTATAATAGGACCTAGCACATGAGAAGTACTTAATAAATACTCACTGAATAAAAATAATTAGAGACAGACAGCTATAGACAGACAGTTGGTTATAAAAACGAGACAGTAATATACATACTTATTTAAATTTACTTTACTTTTAAAGAGTTAATATAGTCACATGGTTTAAAATTCAAGAAGTTCAAAGGGATATATATACTATGAAAAGTCTCCCTGTGCTATGAATGAAATGACAATTTTCCATATTTTACACTGCCACATAAAACTGATTCTACAGAAAGCAGATTAAGAGCACATGCAAAAAAAAATGTAATCCAATGAAACTATAGATATTTAAACATAAAATTCCTTATGAAAAATGACCCCCACAAAAGATGAAAATTATCAAAAAGATTAGAACTAAGAATGTCTTTGCAATACTCAGGAAAGAAGCTAGAAAGAAAAATAAAATAATTACAAAAAATAAAAGCAGTGCTGTTTTAGAGGTAGCTTGTATTGGCTAGAGAGAGCTGATGTTACATTTTTGGAAATTATGTGAGCTGGTTTTCAAACACAGCCATTATTATAAATTAAACCATGTACTTACAATTGGATGAATCATATTAAAATTTTATTGAAACAAAGTTAAATACGATACCTAAAATGTATCAGTTTCTAGTTATTTTAGTACACTTTATTTTTGTGATCTTTAGGTTATTTTTGTCTATTATATCTTCATGGTGGAAATATCATACAGTTGCATGCTACCATTTGTCTCTTGCAAGCTTCACATTCAATGACATCGGTTCAATGGCTTGAAACAACCCACGGTATAAGCATTTACATCACAAAATTGACAAATGTAATCAATCAAACTTAATTTATTGTTTTGCACACTGTCTTGTCTAAATTTGAGAAGTTAATGGAGAAAATATTAATAATGCCAGACTTGAAAAGTGTGTCATGTCGGTAGCCTTTACATTATGAATAGCACCAAAAAATTTCTCCCAGTATTTGATTCAATGAAGAGCTGCTGGGCCGGTCTGGTGGCGCACTGGAGAGTGCACCACTTGGGAGTGCGGCGGCGCTCCCGCCGAGGGTTCG
>NW_007739892.1:24433-26753 GCF_000696425.1 Galeopterus variegatus
AAGGGTTGCGATCCCGTTACCGGTCAGTAAAAAAGACAAAAAGGGGAAAAAAAAAAAAAGAGTTGCTCATGTTATTGCCAAACAAGTGAAGTTTTGAAATACGTTTTTGCTATTCACTTTTGTCTTACTTATTAACAAAATTAAAATATCATTCAGTATCCATGTTGAAATTATAGTTAGAGAGCTGGTTGTTAAACTGCTACCACTATGGCACTAAGTAAAATCCATGTTATTAAAAATAAAAGTTGAATGAACTTATCTGAAGACAGCACGAAATATGAAGCTTGAGACTGAGAAAATCACACTAAGTTAAATGGAATAATTAAACAATATAAAAGTGATTAGATGAAGTGATATTTAAAAAGGCAGAACATGAAGATCCAGAAGTTCTTCCTCAAAAAGAAAACAGACAAAACAAACAGAAAAAAATATCTTTTCCCTGGAATGATATTTAAGGAATTTGACATCGTAAAGCCACTGGTAAATTCTGCCTCCACTAGCAATAGCTCTCAAGGTTCACACTGGGCCAGCTGTTAACTGTGGATGTTCCAGGATCTGGGTGGCTGGAGCAGAAGGCCATGGAAGGAGGGGGCACTCCGAGGCTGTGTTTCCATCATGTAGTTCAAGTGTCACAGATGTGTGCACACTGCCCTTGTCTTTGTCTAGTGCATTTTATAAAGTCTTAAATTGTGGCTTCTTCCCTGTCATTTCCTTGGTCACCCAAACAAGTTTGAATTCTTTTATAATAAAAAATAAATAAATTCTCATGATAATGAACTTATGTATCTGTTTAAGCACTTACCTCAGACCTAATTTTACATTTATTTGCACGATTATTAAATGGGTTTTGTCTCTTGCTGAAGGAGAATGAAAGTAAATGAAGTGTGTTCTTCAAAGGGACAAACTAACGATTGTCTCAAACACCCTTTTGTATTTTCTAACCTGAAGTCCCTTTTATCTTAGATTTTATTGTTTCTTTCTGAGGAGATGATAATCAGTATACTGTACAATGAAGCTCATTAAGACAAAAAGATTTAATCTGATAATCTTTCTATTGCCTCTTTTTCCTCTTNTGGTCACCCAAACAAGTTTGAATTCTTTTATAATAAAAAATAAATAAATTCTCATGATAATAAACTTATGTATCTGTTTAAGCACTTACCTCAGACCTAATTTTACATTTATTTGCACGATTATGAAATGGGTTTTGTCTCTTGCTGAGGGAGAATGAAAGTAAATGAAGTGTGTTCTTCAGAGGCACAAACTAACAATTGTCTCAAGCACCCTTTTGTATTTTCTAACCTGAAGTCCCTTTTATCTTAGATTTTATTGTTTCTTTCTGAGGAGATGATAATCAGTATACTGTACAACGAAGCTCATTAAGACAAAAAGATTTAATCTGATAATCTTTCTATTGCCTCTTTTTCCTCTTTCCTTCACCTGATTCACTTCAGAGTTTTCTACTGGGGAAATAGGAAGAGAGAGAGAGAGTGAGAAAGAATATTGTATTTATTAAGATCCTAGCAGGAAGGGTTAGCTTAGCAGGCCTATATTGCTCAAACCTTGCATGTTCTAAAGAAATGACTCTCTTCAGGATTGACACCTTGGGACAAGATCACTAAACCCTTGGAATATTTTGCCTAATAAAAGCATTTTTGCATGCCTGAAGTCTTGGAACAGAAGGTGCTATAGCAATACTATACCAATTTAGACTGATGAGTTACATTTCTTCAGACCAAGGAGCACGTTTTACAGCACACAGTGTCCAAAATAGTCAAGGAGATATTACATAAAATGGACATATCATGGCTTATACCATCTTCCAGCAGTGGTTTGGTAGAGAATTGAAATAACAATGCAACACTTTTTTGTGAAAATGGGGGGAGATGAAGACATGAAAGTTTGGTTTATATGCCTTCATGAATGTGCACTTATCTCAGTTTGAGAGGGACCAACAGAGGGTTCTCTAAGAGATAGATTTCCATGCTTTTTATTGGCAGGGGGGGAATCTGGGTAAGAAGATATGATGGTTTACTTGATGTGTCAACTGGCCTAGACCACAGAACTCAGATATCCCAGTTCATTCAGGTTGCTATAACAAAATACCATAGACTAGTGGCTTATAAACAACAGAAATTCATTGTTTACAGTTCTAGAGACAGAGAAGTCCAAGATGAAGGCACTGGCAGAATCAGTGTCTGGTGAAGTTTCACTTCCTGGTTCATAGATAGCATATTTTCCCTGTGTGATCACATGGAGGGAAGATCAAACAGACTCCTCTGGGCGTCTTTTTTTTTTTTTTTTTTTTTTTTTTTTTTTT
>NW_007739892.1:28301-29374 GCF_000696425.1 Galeopterus variegatus
CACACACACACACACACACACACACATATATATTCTATTGGTTCTGTTTCTTTAGACCACCTTGACTAATACAAACAGAATTCTGGTATAACTACACAATTTTTTCCCACATCATCTCAATTTTCTTTTATCCAATCTGATAAAGTGGATCTGGGATCAGGGCTATAATTGTGGGTACCAAAAGCAAGAATAATAACTAAGTAAGTATCCATAAGTATCCTTTTAATTCTTTATACCAGAGTTACTAAAGACCTGGGACAATGGATTATGCCTTCACCTATCTGGCAAAATTGGGGTTGATACTGAATAGTAAATGTGGCTATATTGCCTAGTGATTGAGATAGCCCATTAGTTTGTTCTGTACATAAATGACCCTATCCTATATAAATGGGAATGAATTGAGAAGAAAGCATTTATTAGACTGGTGTTGCAGCCAGCAATGGGGCCCAGCTTAGTGGCTAAACATAACATCCTTTCCAAACGTGGGAAATTGGGTTTAAAAATCAATGACAAATGGCAAAAATGAGAAATATTAGCTGTGGGTAAAGAATATGTCAGTATGCATAAGGGAAATCCATTACCACATTGATATCTCAAAAAAAGCTCAGAGAAAGAAACTAATATAGTCTCTTAGCACAATTATACCATATACTTGAAAGTCTTTAGTTTACCAAAACAACACTGCTTTTAGAACCTGACAAGGTCAAATGGAAGCCTACAAACCTGAGTGGCCTCAATCTGGGAGACATTATTGTCATATAATATGATGGTAAACTGGACCAACTGTTAATTGAGTAGATCTCTAGTAATATCCTAGTATCTTTTGTCTCTTAGTTTTCAGGTTGTATCTACTATAAAGTATATCATTTAGAAATGAATTTTTGGGAACTACTCTCTACCGGTCTTTTGAACCATGAAATGTAGAGCTCCCAGCAGACAGATTATTGTGTAACTATAGACCTGGATGCTAAATGCTTAGAAAGGTTATAATTGGTAGATTTCAGCCGTGGCATCTCCAACATGCCATAATGTGCTGTGCACAAATACATATCCATGTCACCCTGGAAAAATGA
>NW_007739892.1:30604-32173 GCF_000696425.1 Galeopterus variegatus
TATAGCACTGACATTGCTGGTAAGATTCTACCTTGTGAAAATAAGTCATGATAATACTGATACTATTAATCAAATGGTACTGGGAAATCCAGGTAGGGCTCTTTCAGTGGCTCTCTCTATGAGTGGTCAGCCCCAAGTGATCCACTGCACCTTTTTGTCACAGATGAGGAAGTCCATCCCTGTCACATGCATTGAGACACACTAAATTATACAGCTCTATCTGAGAGGTGTCCTGCTGGTGAGTCAGAGATCTTAGAAAATCTGAAAGGTTTTTTTTTTTTTTGGAGGGAAAGATGGCAAATGAGAGGTGTCTGGCACTCGTTCCCTTCCCACAGGAAGAGACCAAAGCAACAAACAAACAGATTCATTTTGACTAGAACAATTGAAGAATTGCACTGCGGAGCACCAGGGGAAAGACAAAATCCTGAAGTGCAGAAGACAGGAAAAGTGTCATAGATAGCATAGCAAGTCATCACCACAGGGACTGGCTCAGAGTCAGGCAGAGAGAAGGTAAGCTGGAAAAAACTCTAGCTGTTTCCACTGCCACTACAAACACCAGCTCTTCCTGCCACAAGAGAGTCTCCCAGTCCTTTCAGGGCCCAAACCAAGGGGAGAGTAGTTGGAAGCTTATGCAACTCCATGGCCTCAAAGAAGAAACCCTAGGAGAGGAATCTCCCTTCCCTACCCCAAGCAGCTATGGCACAGCACCATCTTGACACCGAACTCACAGTTAGAGCTAGAGTGTGCCCTGCCTGTCCTGGACCTACAAAACTGACTCCGTCCATCCTGAGGCCCAGCCTACATCTGCTGCATAAACACAGACACCAGCAGGACTGCCACCCCAACTGCCTAAGGCCTCGGTCAGATAGAACAGCTGAGACCCCAGTGTCTGAACCCACGTGGCACTCCCTCCCTCTACAGGTGAGCAGGCAGACCTGCTGAGTGGCGAGGCCATCAACAAGGGGTGCCCCCCCATTTGTGTGACCCCCCCTTACACTATCCATGGGCTTGCTGAGTTCACAGTACCACACTGGCAGTCATCCAGCCCAGCTGTAGCTCATCCCCACTCCATGGCCCTCCACAGAGCCCCTGGAACCAGCTCCATCCACACAAGCTGGCTACAGTCCCAACAGTGGAACTGGCTGCCCTTTACAGAGCTGTCAAGAATTGCTGATGAAATAAATTAAAGAGGACACAAAAAGATGGGAAGACATTCCATGCTCATGGACTGGTAGAATTAATGTTGTGAAAATGACTACACTACCCAAAGCAATCTACAGATTCAACACAGTTCCTATTAAAATACCAATAACATTCTTCACAGAAGTAGAAAAAAACAATCCTAATATTTATATAGAACAAGAGACCTCGAATAGCCAAAGCAATCCCAAGCAAAAAAATAAAGTTAGAGGCATTACACTACCTGACGACGTCACATTATACTACAAAGTGATAGTACCAAAACAGCCTGGTACTGGCATAAAAACAGGTATGTTTACCAGTGGAAAAGAACAGAGAACCCAGAAATAAACTGATTTTTGACAAATATGTCGAAAACATATATTGGGA
>NW_007739892.1:33327-36602 GCF_000696425.1 Galeopterus variegatus
ATAATAAGTTGATCTCTTAAAAGGAGAGAGAAGAACTGTGGTTACTAGAGGTGAAAAAGAGGAAGGGGGAGGAGGGATAGTGAGAGACTGACTGATAGACCCAAAATTGTAGCTAGATAGAAAAAATAAATTCTATTGGTGTATAGTCATCCCAGGAATCTATAATCAACAGTGACTTACTGCATGTTATCAAAGGACTCGAAGACAGGAGATCAAATTTGCACATCACAAAGTAAAGATTAATTTATGCAATGATGAATATGCTAATTATCCTTATTAGATCATCACGCACTGTATATATGTATTAAAATATAACTTTGCATCCCATAAATTTGTACAATCAATAAGTTTCAATAAATGATTAATGTAAAAACAACAAGTTAAATCCCCTTTGGGTTGTATTACCAGTGGAAAATGACTAGCTTGAGGAAGATCTGGAATTAGCTATCAGTCAGCTGAATTGTATGCTAAACGGTTCTGCCAAATTTATTACGAAGCACAAATAACAGTAGATCAAGTGAGAATATGAATAACCAAATTATTAAGAAAATATAAATATGTATATAATGACTTTACAAAGTGGATTGTTTCCTTAAATCTATCTCTACTCTATACTGGTTCCCCCCAATTATAGGCATATTCATGCTGATACCGTGGCTGTATCTGTCATATAAATGCTAAACTAAATGTAGATGCTTAAAAAAACATTTTTCTGTTAGGCCAAGGTCCACGAGGTTGGATTGGGCAGGAAGGGGTTAACTTAGCGGGTCATGTTTGCCCAAATCTTACACATTCCAAAACACATCTGCCTTTAGGACTGGCTCTTGGCCATTTCCTGTGAGATTGCCTATGAACCCTTGGAATATTCTGCTCGATAGTGTTTTTTTATGCCTGAGGTCTTGGGCCATATTCAAGTTTGACCAGTTTGGCCAGATAAGTTTATCTTAAAATATAGTTTATGGTGAACGTCTTTTTGCTTGGGGGTGTGGTAGGCTGAGGTATGAATAACTGAGGTGGGTCATGCAGGCACTACACTCCTACCGAACTGACCCTGGAAACCAAGGCTGGGTGAGCTTACCTGGCTGGCAACATTTTGCAAGTGTTATCGTATCATTGCTGGGTGAATTATTCATCCCCCCTTGCAACTCCACTGGGAGGGAACACCTCGAATTTGGAGCCTTGTTTCTCTTGTCCTGTTTTCTTTTGCTAATTTGGATCTGGATTCATTCACTGTAAGACACTACAAGTATGAGGATGACAGTTTTTTTGAGTCCTGAGACTAGCAAATCATCGAACCTTGGGATGATCTTGGAGATCCCTGACACAGCTTCCTTTCTTGATTTTTTACTCTCTGCAAGTAGATCTTTAAAATGATACTTTAACATTTTTCCAGATTTGGTTCCCCTCCCTAGACATCTCTAATTAAAAGGTGGTTTATTTTGACTATTAAAACTATTTGTGCAGAAGTAGTTTTGAAGTGATATATTTCTGTCTCTCTCTCTCTCATCTATCAATATATTATCTATCTATCTATCTTTCCCAAAAGGGAGAAAACTGAATGTATATAGTTTAGATAGATATACATATGGATACAGATGTTGTATAGACATACATCCATTAAGGTTTCTCCCTTTATGGACCAGATTTTGTTTTATTTTTTAAATAGTATTAGTTAATTTCTGCTCTCTGCTTTTAGCCTTTTTCTTGTTTCATTGAAGTCTATTTTTTTCCCTTCTTTTGTTTCTATCTATCCTTTATTTTGTCTCTATTTTTTACTCTTTGTTATTTTCAGTAGATTTCAAAGAGATACAAAATGGCTTTATTTCTGTATTTTTAACTCGATATTCCCAATTCCTTTGTAATATGGAAGAGTGTAAAATACTTTTTATTGAATCACTTTCAAAGAATTGCTTTCAGACACCAATCAGTCTCTAAGTAAATTGCAGCTATTACTACTATTTTCATTTATTTTATTCAGCTATATATAAATATACACACACACACATATTCACTATACAAAAGAATTCTGAATTCCTTCAAGAAGATAATGAATAATTCACATAAAAGTGACATGCGAATCATTATTTGCATGATTCAGTGGTAGTCCTCTATTATTGTTAAACAGTGTTCTATAATTATTAAGTTAATTTGATTAGTGAATAAGAAAAATTATGATGTACTTTATAGTGTTATAAGCTTCAAAACACTTTCATCATATACTATATAATTTTAGGATGAAGGTAGATTAGAGACACTGACATATGCTACTTGTTCAAAAAGTGCTATTGAACTTGCAGATATTATTTTGAATGATAACTCAGAAAATTCTTGGAGAACTGATGAAATATTGAGTTATTACATTTACTGTCAATTCAAAACAAATCAATTCTATTTTGGAAAGAAGCAATATAAATAAAATAAACAAAAAAGTATAGGTTATATTTAACATGTTAAGAAAATCAGAAGTATCAGCCGCTAGTTCCTTTGGGGAACTTACTGTACACTGAAAAGTCATATTTCCTAAACTTAAAATGAAAACTAATGCCTAATTCTCAGGTGCTGTTATTGAAAATGTATTAAATGCAAGTCCAATGCTTAAAAGATGATTATTTTCTTTCTAATGACTTTGCTTTAAATTAGAGCAAATTTCAATCAGTAGAACAACCGTAACTTGGTTATGACCACTTGCTCTGAACCACTAATGTTTCTATTATGGTTCTATGCATATTATGGGTAAGAAAATACACAAGATAAACATAACTCATATTCCTAGAGACTCAAATTTAGCAAGAAAATTTGTTTCTCTAAAAATACATGCAAATATATTATAAAATAGAAATTTAAAAATGGTTTAGAAAACATGTTGTACATAATTATTTGACTTGAAAGCAGCATATTTTCCTATTGCCTTAAGTTGGATTCACCAGCAAGCAAACTCTGACACAGAGATTAATACAAACAAAATTCATTAGGGAGTGCCTTACGGATCAACAGCTATGGGAAAGAAAGGTAGGGATCAATGTCTGTGTAACCGAAAGGGAAAAAAACAGATTAGACATGGGGTGAATGATGCAACTTCAGTGGAGGCCGCAGCCAACAGTATGGAAGTTCTGAAGGGTTGAGGGGATCAGGGCTTTATATCCCCCAGCCACTTAGTTGTTTGATATGGGCTATGGCAAGATCTGTAGGGCACTGGCTGCTCAGTGATACTCACGACAATGTTAACTTTACCTGAGTCCTGTGCTCCTATAAAATAGCCGCAGTTAAGAAACCTC
>NW_007739893.1:0-3794 GCF_000696425.1 Galeopterus variegatus
CTCGCTTATTGCCACACCCCAAAATAATAATTTTGTACCTAAAATCTTTTTCAAGTTGTCCAATTACGTGATAAGCATCTCAAAGAATGTGCAGAAACTATATATTATGAAAGTTATTTGCTCCTTGAACGGGTGAGGAAATCGATCAGACAACCCTCCACTTACAGTGGGTTTCCTGATCGATTTTCAATTCTATGGCAGTTGTTTTCAATCAGGAGCNCTGGAGGCACTCTGGTTACTCCGGTGACAGGCACAATGCAGACTGGGGTCCCAGAGCAAGATGAAGCCCCCGCTGAGCTCCAGGGCAAAGGAGCACTTTCCCCCAACTGATTTCCACGGTCCAGAAAACCCAGGTCCCTGGAGCTTGTAACAACTCGAGCTGGGAGGGGGGAAGGATCTCCCAGAACACAGCCCGGCTCTGACCCGAGGCAGCCCCTGGACACAGGCATCAATACTCTCCTTCTGGGCGGTGTCAGTGAAGGCACTGTGCGACCCCTCCCAGCCATGTGGAAGGAGGCAAAGACACCAAAGGGGCCAGGGCAGAAGATGGCAGAGGCGGAGGACAGACCCCAGGGGCACCCGTGCCAGGCAGAGAGTAGGGAGCCCTCCCTCTGGCGATGCCCGGAAGAGCGGGGTCAGGTTCAGGGTCAGGTGGGGGACACTGCACTCCTGCTGGGACCCACGCGCTGCTCACTCCCGGCCACACGGAGGTAACATTTTTATAGCCTTTTCCTCCAGGATGTAATCATTCTAGAAGATGTTGTGCAGTCAGAGGTTCTATTGTCATCTCTCGTCACCAAGATGCCATTCCGTGCAAGGATCTGACTTCCAAGCCCTGGGCCCTTCTCTACTTGGAAAGGGAGCCACGTCTGCTGCGGTCTCCGCCGTCTCTCCCTCCCTCGCTTATTGCCACACCCCAAAATAATAATTTTGTACCTAAAATCTTTTTCAAGTTGTCCCATTACATGATAAGCATCTCAAAGAATGTGCAGAAACTATATATTATGAAAGTTATTTGCTCCTTGAAAGGGTGAGGAGATCGATCAGACAACCCTGCACTTACAGTGGGTTTCCTGATCGATTTTCAATTCTATGGCAGTTGTTTTCAATCAGGAGCNTTTCCTTCTTTTTGATAAATAAGGCGTCTAACGCCCGGGAGACCTTCTAAGTGCTGCTGTGACCGTAACCTTTCAACTTCTATGCGTGATTTTTTCATTATCTTCCGACTGAAGCTGTGTTTTCCTATACTTTTCATGTCCACCTGGATCTGCTCGTGAGCTGGGGCGTGGCCTTTGTCACCACGTGGCTGGCGTGTCCACACCTTCTCTCCTAGTGCGTGTTTTAGTGCACTGCAGTCAGGGTGGAATGCGGGCCACTCCGCGTCTGTTTGTTGATGTCTCAGTGTGTCCTGTTTCATTTTCCCTAGACATCTATTAACTCTACTCCAGCAATTATTCGGATTTATGTTTTACGAGACTTTACAGAATGGGGCAGAGTCAGAGGATGTGGCATCTCCAGTCCTCTCCCCTGCCTTCCCTGGCCCTGCTCACTACCTGTAATTGTGTCCAGCTGTGGCTGTCCCACCGCAGATCCTGCCACAGTGGACTTAGATGTAGGCCATCCCTCCATCCTCAACCAAGGTCAGGGCTCTGACTGGAACAGATGACTGGAAGCCTGGGGGACAGGATGGGGACAGCCAAGGGGGTGCACGTGAAAATGTGGGAACCCTGGGTCCTCTGAACGGCTGGGGCACTGGAAGTGCCCATGGCTCCCTGTGGAAGATGAGTGCTGTCCCCTGACTTAGGAGGACACTGAGGCCTCCGCCTTGCAGGACAGCAAACACCCCCCACAGGACCCATCCTGGTCACAAGGCAGTAAGTAGACTCGAGTCACACCGTTATCCAACTGGGGCCCTGCAGGGCCTGCTGTGGGAGGAAGGGACCCCACACCAAAGCGGCCGGGGCCTTTCTGTCACGTCCCTATAGTAGCTGGGTGAGCAGGTGCCCCATGGGCCCACGGATGCTGGTCAAGGGCTGCAGTGTCAGGTCTGGGAGGGTGAGTGGCACTGACAGGCTGTGGGTGTGCTACTCGGGAGCTTGGAGAAAGTGCGGTCCACACAAACAAGGAGAAATCCAAGAACTGCCATGGCCAATGGTGGCCAAGGCCTCGAAAGGCTCAGAGAAGCACCGAAAGCCAGAAACCCTGAGGGAAGACAACCCTCCAGACCAGGACCAGAGTGCACTCCGCTTACAAAGCCGCATGATCTGGCCAATGAGGGTGCAGTGTGACAGGGCAGTGCCACGGCAGGCTTCCTCTGCAGGATGGGGGGACACTCTGCTGCAGAGCCGGGCTGCTGGGAAGCAGTGGTGATAGTAGAACCCCCAAATGTCAGAAGTGTGTGGCACTCAACCATCAGAAGCAAGGTGGGCACAGTGTGGTGGTGAGTGGCATGTTGGAGGCATCGCCACGGGCCCATCCTGCTGAGAGCTGTGGTGACAATTAGTGGACACGGTGCCTCCAGGGCAGAATAGACGGGCAGCCACTGAACGTTCCAGCAAAAACCATGACCCTTGCCCAGCGTATATGACATGGAGCACGTACCAGGAAAATCACTGAACTGAGATTCAGAGAACTCAGAAGTAAGAGAAGGCAGGTCCCATGTGAGCCGGCTTCAAAGCCTGTCTCTGCCACCTCCTGGTGAGGCTGTCCTGGGCCAACACGGAGCCTGAGTTAGCACCAGCCACCACCCTTTCTTATGTGGCTGTCGTGAGAAGCACGTACAGTCGTCCCTGTGTGGTAGGAACGCTCCTACCTAATGCGGCATCGGCCCTGCCAGTCACGCTGGCCTGATGCCCACCAGAGGCTGGGCCACTAACGTCACTTTGCCTGAACAGCTCACGGACTTGCTTTCCCAGAGACCAAAGCCCTGTCCTCCTTTTTCATTTCTCAAGTGAGGGCTGCCAGTTGACAGGAATTGCCCTCCTGCCACCCCACGATGGGTGCAGGTTGCAAACTCCCGAGTTCCTTTTGAGAAAGAGCCAGGCTGACGTCCTGGGTGTTGGCTTTCCCTCCACGCAAGTTTTGTTCTTGCCCTAAGCCTCAGAGAACTCTCCAGAGGGAGCACTTCTCCACCGAGCATTAGTGGGAAACCCCGAGCGAGCCCCCCACGGATTCCCTCCTTCCTGCCTCGCTCTCTGGCGCCACCGTCAGGCGGGCCCTTCTCCGCGTCCCTCCTGGAGCTGCGATGAGTCCCTCTTTGTCCCCGTAACAGGTCCCTGACCTCAACTCGGCCAAAGCCAACCAGCAAGACAAAAGCCCTGGGGGAAACCTACCCCGACCCTCCTAAACCAGCTGCTTTTGTTCCAGGTTTCTGGTGCTGAGTGTGCCCCGAGGGTCTCATCACCCACCAAGCTGGTTACCCTGTTCCCACCAGCTGCGTAAACCATGACCGCTGAGAAAAGACTTGGGTAAATACCAGGTTCTCCATCTTGGTTCAAATATAGATAAAACAGACACCCAACAAACTTAGGCATCTACGTGTAGCTTCCCCCCAAAGTTCACGTCTACCCAGAACCTGAGAATGCAGCCTCATTTGGAAACAGGATCTTGGCAGATGTAAGGTAGTAGTCTTGAGGAGATGATTCTGGATGTAGGGTGGGCCCTAAATCCAACGACTGGTGTCCTTCTAAGAAGAGGAGCGGACACAGACATGCATGGAGGGACGACCTTGTGAGACAGAGCAGAAGACAGAGACTGGAGAATGTGGCCAGAAGCCAAGGGAGGGCTGGCGCCCC
>NW_007739893.1:4573-14789 GCF_000696425.1 Galeopterus variegatus
GACAGAGCAGAAGACAGAGACTGGAGAATGTGGCCAGAAGCCAAGGGAGGGCTGGCGCCCCAGGAGCTGGAGGAGGCAGGAGCGAACCTCCCCTAGAGCCTTCCATGGCACTGGGGCCCTGTTGACACCTGGATTGTGGGCTTCTGGGTTCCAGAACTGTGAGAGAATACATCTCTGTTGTCTTAAGCCACCCAGTTTGTGGTCGTTTGTTGCCGCAGCTCTGGGAAATGAACCCCATGCTCACACAACCAAGCCCACAGTGCCCTCTCAGACAGCACAGGAAGCTCAGGCTTGTCCCCGACGAGGACTCCCTGTCTTCCCTACTATGGACAACCTGGTTGACTGGTCCCGGCTTCATCCCAGCTTTCAGAGACCCTCACTGGCCCACACTGTTTCCCAATGGACTAGTGATTTCTAGATCATTCTCCATGACTGTGAACGTTCTCGGAGTTTGCAATTCATTGTCAACTAAATGTCTGCAGGTTTAACTCTGGGTCCCCGGCAAGCACCACGGAGAGCTCGCCCAGCAGGTGCCCTCTGCAGAGCTGCCCACCCACCAACGCTGCCCAGGAAGGATCGGTCTCCAGAATGCTCTGCTTCCCTGCAAGGTGGGAGGAGTTTGAAGAACCTTTCCGGCGTGAGTCAGGGACAGGAAAACCTCCCAGCCAGGGGTACCCCAGAGAATCTTCACTCAATGGCAACTTCCTGGGTTTCTGGACCCAACTTTTCCCTCTCTCCCATGCTGCCCCATGTCCCTTTTACTTCCACACACACCCCCAACAGCCTGGGTGAGGTTTGCTGTAAAATTGTTTCTTTCTCTGTGTGACTGCTAAAAGCACTTTGAAAAGTGTTGTTACAGGTGATTTTTTTCATTGTGATTTGGGTGCAGTATCTTATTTCTGATCCCTGTGGAGGGTACTGGGCATGTCCAGGCTGAACACTTGTATGACATTAAGGTAGCTCACCATTGGTATGTGGATGAGGCTAGCTCACCGTGGGTGTGTGGACGAGGCTAGCCCTCCATGGGTGTGTGGACGAGGCTAGCCCTCCATGGGTNGGCTAGCCCTCCATGGGTGTGTGGATGAGGCTAGCCCTCCATGGGTGTGTGGACGAGGCTACCCCTCCATGGGTGTGTGGACGAGGCTACCCCTCCATGGGTGTGTGGACGAGGCTAGCCCACCACTGCTGTGTGCAGGATTGCATCCTCACGCCATTCTGATGGGGACAGATTCTTCCTCCTCCGGCTGCTCTGTCTGCAGGGTGCGGGAGTGCTGCCTCCGAGGTGGTTTTCACACAGTGGCCTACCCTGCTCCTCCAGCCTGGTTCACTTTGCTTTTCTTTCCTCTGAGGTCAGCCCCGTGGCTGAAATCCCAGCGGCCACTTCTCTGCAGTCCTCCTGTTGTAAAAGACATTCCTGTTTAGAGCAAACTTTGTTTCTTTTGTTTCCAGCTGATAGCGATGCTCAAAGAACACAATTAAAAAGTACCTTCCTTAAAAAAACAAAATTCAAAATCAAGAATCAGCCCTAAATTCCCATCAGGAAAATGCGTTGGACTCTTCTGGAACATTATCTAGCCTCATTTCTCCTTTTGGGTTAGATGAATGTCGCCTCCACGAGGCACTACCACTTGGAAAAGTGCGTGTGTGACCCGGGCTTTACCTTGCTCCACGATGTGGCCCCGGAGAGCTCAAACACTCTGAGCTCAGTGTCCCCTCTCGCCTGTCCAGGCATCGGCTCTGCAGGCCTGGCTCAGGCCCTTTGAGGGTTCTGTGGGAGGGGTGGCCTTCAGGGATGCAGACTCACCTCCTGGCTTCTAAAGATCTCTTTTCTGGAGAAATTGGGGTTCACTGTCTGTCCAGGGGTGCTGCAAGATGAGATTTGATTAAATGGCCCCAGGCTGCAGCACTGACGACTGTCCTTCCAGCCAGTGCCGAGGCCACAGTCCTCTCCACAGCCCTCCTGGCCTTCAGGGATGCAGACTCACCTCCTGGCTTCTAAAGATCTCTTTTCTGGAGAAATTGGGGTTCATTGTCTGTCCAGGGGTGCTGCAAGATGAGATTTGATTAAATGGCCCCAGGATGCAGCACTGACGACTGTCCTTCCAGCCAGTGCCGAGGCCACAGTCCTCTCCACAGCCCTCCCTCCCCTTGGAGGCGTGTCCACCTGCCCAGGAGAGCAGAGCAGACCCCTCCCCTGGGGCACCAAGGTCCCTGAGGCACCCATCTTAGCAGATGCCCTCACTGGCATCCCTTGAACTTTGGAATGAGGCCCCTGTTCCATCCCCCATGGGGTCACCTTTGAACTGCAGGATCTCCAGAAGCAAAATGACTCCCTGGGAAGCCTGCTGACATAGAAAACTGGAGCCTGAATGGGTTTTCTCCACAGACTAGCTCCTGCTTTGGACAAGTCCATTAACTTCTCTGACCTCAGTTTGCTCCTCTGGGACATGGGGTGATGCCCAGGGTTGGCTTATGGAGAGCCTGCAGCTCCTGACGGAGCCTTCCCCCGCTTCCCATTGAGACAGTGATGAAAAGTCACTAGGACACAAAACCCAGCTGGCTGCACTAGAAACTCAGCAGAAGAGCCAGTGGCTAAAGTGTGGGGCAAACGTCTGAGTGCACTGTGGATAGGGATGGACTGAGACACCGTCCCGAGCTATACCTGCAGGCCGCATCCTGGGCTGAAGGATGGGGGCAGCTCTGACTCAGCCCCACTGGCCTTCCCCTTGGGAGGCTGGCCCCTACCAGCTGCCCCATGCAGTCCTGCAAGTCCTCCTGCAGCCTGGTCTCTCTTCCTCTATCCATCCAGGGACCACCGAAGCCTGGATACTCCAAGGAGAGGGGATGGGTTCATCTCTGCTGTGGCACCCCATGACTCTAGGAAGGGCGGGGAGGCAGGGCACCTGGAGGGACAGTGTCCTGCACAGAAGAACCACTGCCCCTGCAGGACTCTCGGGGAGGCCTGAGGCTCCCACGTGGGAGTGGGTCAGGTCTCATCTCTGTTGACCCCAGCCAGGGCTCTGCCACCAACTCACCTCTCTGGTGTGGGCGGCAGAGTGAGGGCCATCGGCAAAAAGTACGAGAACACATCCAGATTCTGCACCGGAGCCGGCGACGATCAGAAGGGAGGTGCCGTGAACGGGGCCCGGCATGGCAGGGGCTCAGGCAACGCTCGCTCGACGCGTGGATGAACGAACGAAAACTAAACTGCAGGAGAACAACAAACCGGAGACACCGTCTCATATGCACAGAGAACGGAGACTGCAACGTGCTTGAATAATAGAAGATAAAGATCCCAGTTACAGATAAGAATCGGCAAGGAAGACAGCAGAATAAGCGAACCTCCGTAAACATGATCGAGAGTGCTTTTAGAATTACCGAGGGTTTGTGTCCTTTTTTCTTACCGTTTCTTTGTGGCTAATTTTGTTTTTAACAGGCTACGATGCAAAATTTCACTATAAAACTTATGTTTTGGATTTAACCGAAGTTTCTTTTCTCATGGTATGTGAATCTTTGGTAAGTGTTCTGTCAATACTTAAAAAGAAAATTTAGAATGCAAAGTTAAATACCTACTAATTATGCTTAACGATGAGTGTGGTTCATTGAGGGTTTATCACGTGCCAGGCAGGTGCCGCCGCTCACAGCTATTCCTTCAACAAACATTCGAGCACCTGCTCTGTGCCTGGTGTACAGCAGTGAATCAAAAAGACACGAATCTGTGCTTTCTGAAGCTTACATTCAAGAAGGCTGTTCTCACCGACCCTCTCAGCAACCCCGTGAGGTCGACAGGTGTGGAAGCTGAGGCTGAGGTTGGGGAGTTGTCCAGTGATACACATGGAACGAAAGGGCAAACATGGGACTTAAGATCAGGGCTTCTGTCCGTAATGCCTGTGTACTAACTACTGCCTCACGCCGCTCCCTGGTAACACGACCCACACGTCGCCGAACACACGTGTGCCGTTTCTGTGTTTCACCTGCTTGATCTGTCATAACCGACAGTACATGTTAAAGTTTGTCATTAAAATCGCTTCTCTTTCCGCTCTCGTTTCTAGGCATGCTTGAGTTATGCGATGCTGTATTATTTGGCACACAAAGTGTGTGACTGGTAATGTTTCCATTAAGGGTCATGGCTATTATCAATACAGATTTCCCTTTGGACCCATTTCATGATTTTTAACCTTGAGTTTCATTTTTATTTTATATAATTTTCCAAATTCATTTTTGCTCATTTTGTCTGACATGTCTTAGCTCTTCCTTGATGCATTTAACTTTTTTGAGTTACAACTCATATGCAGTAAGTTTCACTGACTTTATGTGTGCAGTCAAATGAGTATAGCCCTGAGCATGATCAAGAAACAGAGCAGTTCCATGATTCTAGAAAGTTCTTTCGTACTCCTTTGCAGTTAATTCGCTTCCACCCAGCCCTGGCAATCACTGTTCTTCTCTCTGCTGCTGGAGCTTCGCCTCTTCTAGAACGTCACGAATGAAATCACGCGCTGTTTACTATCCCACGTCTGGCTTTTTTCACTCGGTTTATGCTCGTGAGATTCGTGCACGATGCTCCATGTCTCTGTATCCGCAGTCTGCTCATTTCTGTTTCTGAACAGCACTCTGTTGTATGAACACATCACAATGTGTTAATCCGTTCATATGTTCAAGGGCATGCTGATGCTTCCAACTTCCAGCTATTAGAAGTAAAGCTGCTAGAACCATTCACATAAAAATCTTTTTGTGGATTTATGACTTCATTTATCTTGGATACACACCTAAAAGTTGCTGAATCTTTGGGTAAGAGTACGCTTAACTGTGTAAGGAACTGCCAGACTGTCCCAAAGGGGACGTCCCACTTTGCATTGCCACAGGCAGCACATGAGAGTCAAGTTGCTCCAAGTCCTCGCCAGTGCTAGGTGTTGTCTAATTCCAGCCTTTCTAGGGAGCACAGAGTGGAACCCTATTGTGGTTTGGTTTGTATTTTTTGCATTTGGCCAGTACAGGGCTCTGAACCCTTGACCTGGGTGTTGTTGCACCATGATTTACCAGCTAAGCTAACTGGCCAGCTCCCAATTGTGGTTTTAGTTTGCATTTCCCTAATGACTAATGATGTTGGGCACCTTTTTCATGTGTGTATTGACCTTTCATACACCTTCTTAAGTAAAATGTCCGTTAAATCCTCTGCCCATTTATTTGACCCAGATATTTGCCTTCTTATTATATTGAGCTGTAAGAGTCCTTTATATTCTGGACATAAGTCCTTCTTTATTGGTGGCTGATCAGTACAGGGCTCTGAACCCTTGACCCTGGTATTACCAACACCATGGTCTAACCAACTGAGGTAATTGGCCAGCTTATAAGTTCTTAATTAGACAGATGTTATAAAAATATTTTCTTAAAGTATGCATCATCTATCTTATATGTCCAAACGGTACCTTCCAGAGAGAAAAGCTTTTTAATTTTCATGGAGTCCGATTTATCAATTTTTTGTGTCCGTGTTATTTATGTCCTATCTGAGAATTCTTTGCCCAATCAAATGTCCAAGGATTTTTTTCCCTATGTTTTCTTTTAGAAAATGTCATAGTTTTAGCTTTTTTTTTTTGTCTTTTTTTTTTTCGTGTCTGGCAATGGATCGCAACCCTTGGTGTTGCGCCCGCACCTCGCTCAGCCAGTGAGCGGCCGGTCTGTATGTGGGATCCGAACCCTTGGAGGGAGCACCACCGCGCTCCCAAATGGCGCACTGTAGCAGTGCGCCACCGGGCCGGCCCTAGTTTTAGCTTTTTTATTTAGGTCTATGGTTCACTTAGAGTTAATTTTTGTGTGACGTAAGAGTAGAGGCTCTTTTATTTTGCATATAGGAGGGTACTTCAAAAAGTTCATGGAGGGGCCGGCCCGGTGGCGCCTGCTACAGTGTGCTGCTTGGGAGCATGGTGGCGCTCCCGCCGAGGGTTCGGATCCCACATACAGACCGGTTCCTGCTCACTGGCTGAGCGAGGTGTGGGCGCAACACCGAGGGTTGCGATCCCGTTGCTGGTCCCGCTGGTACGGGCGCGACACTGAGGGTTGCGATCCGTTGCTGGACACGAAAAAAAAAAGTTCATGGAAAATAGAATTGAAAGACAACTCTCAGGGACATGGACCTCCCACTAAGGGCCTAATTCTCCCTTCTCACCCAGAACCATCCCCCACTGCCAGGCTGCAAATCCCTCCCTGTGTTGGACCACAGTTCACAGGAGGCCCGCCGTCCTCCCGTGAAAACCAGGGAGAGCAAACCAACGCATATTTTTTGTAGGACGAAACACAGTTTTGTATGATTAAACCACACACACACGCACACACACACACACACACACACACACACACACACGATAATACAAATCTTTCCATGAATTTTTTTTGAGGTACCCTTGTATGTATCCAATCACTCCAACACCATTGCTAAAAGACTGCTCTTTATTCCAATGAATTATCTTGGCTCCTTTGTTGAAAATCAGGTGACTGTATAAGTTTGAGTCCTTTTCTGGACTTTCTATTTTGTTCTATATGTCTGCATGGCTATCCTTCTGACAGTGTTGCACAAACTTGATTTCTGTAGTTTTATAAAAAGCTTTGAAATCAGATACCATAAGTCTTCCAACTCTGTCCTTTTTACTTTTTTTTCAAAATTATTCCGACTATTGTATGTCCTTTGCATTTCTATATAAGTATAAAATCAGGTTGACTCTACCCCAAAAAGCTACTAGAATTTTTATTGGGATTGCATTAAATCATAGATCAATTTGAGGAGAATTGGCATCTTAACGGTATTCAATCTTCTGATTGGTGAGCATGGTACAATGTTCCACTGAAATAGATCTTCTTTAATTTCTATATATTTTGTGCTTTTCAGTGCACTGGGCTTGCACATTTTTTGTTATACTTATTTCACAAGATTTTGTATTTTTATGCTCTTTTAAATGGTAGTTTTTCAAATAAAAAATCAATTCCCATTTGATTCTTATTAGTGTACAGAAATACAATCAAGTTTTGAACACTCACCTGCTATTCTGCAACTTTCCCAGACTTGCTTATTAGTTCTAGTAGCTTTTTAATAGATATTTTAGGATTTTCCCTATGATTTTGTCACCTGTGAATTAAGATGGTTTTATTCCCTCCTTTCCAATCTCTTTTCTTGCCATATGGTATGTTAGCTGTAGATTTTTAGTAGATGTAATTTGTTGAGTTGAAAATTTCTTTGCTATTCCTAGTTTTCTGGGAGCTTTTTTTTAAATAGATGCTGAATTTTGCCAAATTGCTTTCTCTACGCCTGTTGAGATGTGACCTTTATGTTCCCTTGCTGTCACCCTGCATTCCCTCCTCTGGCAATCCTCATCTCGTACACTATCTTAGAACATCCTCCCTTCCTAACGTGATTGGAATGGTCTGTGTGATGTGGGGCAATTGTCTGGCTATTGAAGTTGAGCTTTGGAAAAGGACCAAATTTCCTAGCAGGGAGGCACCCACCAGGAATGGGCAAACCTGTCAGGATCAAGGGTCCAGGCTGCAAAGGCAAGCGAGGCCCCCGATATACCCAGAGCTGGATGGGAGGCTGCCCTGGAGAAGAGTCCATCTCCTTGGAACCTGGCTCCAACCCAAGACGGAGACTTTGTTCATCGGTGAGGACAGAATGGCTCAAAGCAGAGGCATCCAGACTGAAAGGGATCTGCCTGAAACGTGTGTGAGCTCCAGTAACTGTTTTCCCACTTTACAAATAAAAACAGAAACAGAGCACTCACCCATCCAGGTTGGGAAAATGTCCAGCCCCCTCCCAGAAGGAAGCCTGCTTTAATAATCATGAAGCGCCATAAACCCCTCAGGCACCAAGTATTTCCCAGCCAGGTGCATACTTCTGGGAAACGTGAAGTGTGGACAGAAACGTGCTCGTTGTCATGAGTGGGGTGGTGGGATAAGGATGACTTTTGTTGACTGACTTGCTGCTCCCATCTCTTAATCAGAATCAAATAATACATTGCTATTGAGAAAGAATCTGGACAAAGCAAAGAGGCCATCACTGAGAAAACTGGATACTAAATGCATCTGTTCTCCTGCATGCTTAAGCAACGATGGTGAGCTGGCATATGTACTCAGCTGGGGAGAATGGAGTACCGATTCGGCCTGCTTAGTCCTTTAAATGTAACTAGAATGTTTTCCAGGATGAGCAGGATACATTCGTGACAGAAGACATGATTGTTTGGAATTACTCTCTGCTGCCTGGCAGGCAGACACTGCTGACTTGGAGCTTGACCACGTAACTTGCTTTGACCACTGGGGTGTCAGGGGGCATGACCTATGCTACACCCAACAAACCTACACCAGCCCTTGTGTTCCTGTGTCCTTGGCCAAGGGGACACATGTCCTGGGAAGGGATGCTTCAGCCTGGGTCCTGGAATGTGCAGAAACATAAGGCAGCACTGCAGCCTGCATGGAACACAAGGAATGACTGAGCTGTGGGCCACTGAAACCGGACCTCATTTGTGATGTGGCACAGCCTGGGGAAAGCTGACCAACGCAATGTTGAAAACACCCATTCATATGGGCTGTTTATTCTTTCATGAGTTAAAATCTATTTTTCACAGCATATTATAAAAATTTTTTTGACTTTAGTTGATTCTCATCTTGCTCATTTTGGAAAACAGCTAAAAGTTCTATCTTATATTAACAAAAAGACAAAAGAATCTCCCAGCTTTCAGACCAATTAGTTTTGGCAACTTATATTTTCCTTTATTAAATGCATAGAAAAAGTTTGAGTGTAATTTGTAATAAAATGTCACTTTTGATGTTTAATAATTATAAATATTTGCAACATATTTATATCGTTTTGATCACTAGTAACTAATATTAGCCACAATAATATTTTAATCCACAAGAAAAAAGTTTTTATACTTCGAGCTTCATGATTATAGGACATAAAACAAATTATTAAATTCTAAAAGTATGTAAGTATCTTTGTTGTTACCAGGAAAAATAGGAAACAAAAGAATAATAAGGTGTTCCATAATAGACTTTGAAGCATGGAAATACAGTGCATTAAGATAAACATCTGGGAAGGAAATGGAATGGAACCAGGAGTTGCAAAAAGAGAAGACATGTACATTTTCTGATAGTTAAAGAGCTTACCATCTACACACGTTTTTGGTGTTGGTGGGCCTTGATGCATTGTTTACACTCTAATGGATACATTCCAAAGAGTAAAGCTAGCGTTTTACTTTTAAAACCTATTATTTATTATATCCTTCAAATTACAGACTTTGCAACTTTTTAACACACGATTAAAGATTTTAGATGTAAACTTAAAAGGAATATGGAGTACAGAGTTTTTCCAAATTCTTCCAGAGAAAAGTTGGAGGACCACAGATCCAAAGGCGTCAGTCAGTTCCAGAGAGAAAGGACAGAGCGGGCTCACCTTTACCCCATTCCAAAGCTTGATCTGCTGCATCAAAGTCCTTGACTCTGGCCTCGAACCCTTGGAGAGGGTGTAGTGTGCAGTCCTGAGCTTGCACGACGAGCCCCTTCCCACCTGTGCTTTGCCCATGGCTTCAGCTTTCTCTCCCACCACCCCTCGCAGCTGACATTGAGAGTAAGACAGCGACAGAAGTCGCACAAGCTACGCGGAAAGAAAAGACCCACAGCCTTGAGGGTGAGGTCAAGGGAGAGAAGCAGCCAGTAGGAGGGGCTCGGTCCTCAGAGGGTGGAAGGTCAGAGGATGGGCCACGTGTCCCGTCTGCTGCGTCTCGGCAGCCTGGCTGGATGGCCTGTCTGATGTCCTATGGGATGGACTTCATTACTTCCACCTTCAACAAAACCCCTTATTACTTGATGCAAACTCTTCTTGCAAAACAAACAAACAAGCAAACAAACAGAAACTTGACTAACAAACTTTAGAATAGTTTCAAATGTCTCCTTGTCTCCTTCTCCCCGATCCCATTGGGACCTAAATTCAAATAGAAAAATCTGGGCCGGCCCGGTGGCGCACTGCTACAGTGCTCTGTTTGGGAGTGTGGCAGCGCTCCCGCCGAGGGTTTGGATCCCACATACAGATCGGTTCCTGCTCACTGGCTGAGTGAGGTGTGGGAGCAACACCGAGGGTTGCGATCCCGTTGCCGGTCCCCGGTCCGGTACGAGCGCGACACTGAGGGTTGCAATCCGTTGCCGGACACGAAAAAAGACAAAAAGGAAAAAAAAAAAA
>NW_007739893.1:16019-17129 GCF_000696425.1 Galeopterus variegatus
TTTTCACTATCCTCGTGAGTTTTGAGAATTAAGATTATGTATTCTTGTACAAGATGTTGAAAATGCTTTATCTTTTTCTATGTTTTAGATTGTTGTGTAAAATATGGGAATTCTATGTTCTATTAATGTTTGAAAATAATTCACCCCCAAACCATCGATTGGTACCTGTTTTGGAGATAATACTTTTACAGTGTTTTCAGTTTTTAATGCTTCCAGCTTACTTATATTTTTACCACTTCTTAAGTCAATTTGGCAATTTGTATACTTTTAAAAAACCATCGATTTCATCAAGATTTAAAAATTCGAGCATATCATTTTCTATCATTTTATCATAATTTGATCTTTCTTCCATTTCTAATTTTGCATATTTACTTTTTACTCTTTTTAAAATAGGGCTAGACAGTGATTTGTCCATTTTATTGATCTTATTTAGAAGAAACAGCTCTGAATTTTTATCTATCAGTTTTATATTTTTTCTATTTGAAATTCTTAAATTCCTTAATTTTTCTTTTCTTGTTTTTCATGTGTGTAATTTTTCTGTGTAGCCCAATGTTCAGCTTTTTTTCATTAGGTCTTCCTTATTTCATATCTAAGGTCATTAAGTCTATGAATTATCCTGTATATGCAGCTTTGACCTCAGCACCTTGTAGTGAATTTGAGGGGATTCAGGGGCCATATGACTCACCTAAATTATTATGTGTTCTGAGCTCACTTTATTATCCTTTAAATAGCCTGCAACAGGATGCATTCTTGGCCTTACTAGGGACCATCCATTTTTCCTTATCTAAACGCCCAGAGTGACTTTTACGTAATTGTTATAATGTTTTTTCACATCTGCCCACACTAAGCTTTGTATCTCTAGACAGAAGTCGTGACCACGGTACCTTAAACTCTTGTCACAGTATACCTGGCATCAAAATAACAACAACAATGATGATAATAACCATTGTCCAGTGCTTACCAGGCAACATACTAAGACTTTAACATGCATTATTTTCTTTAATCTGCAAAACAACACCGAGAACTTGGTACTCTTTTAGTCCCATTTCACAGATGGGAAAACTGAGGTTCAGAGCAGGTAAGTGGCCCAAGTCATCACCGTTAATAAGT
>NW_007739893.1:18062-22833 GCF_000696425.1 Galeopterus variegatus
TGCCATTAGGGTGTAAACTTCATCTTTCCCAGCAAAATGTATGTGCCAGACGTTCTTTCCAGGCCCTCGCCAGCAGCCTCCTGACCTCCATTTCTGCTGAGCAACTTGCACAGAAACCAGGAATGGGACTTAGGACCTTTTCAACGTTCCAGACACAAACAGAATGCCCAGGTATATGAGAAGAAAATGAACTTTCAGAGTCTTTCCTTCTCTACTTCTCATGAGCTGCAGGGAAGCTGTCCCCGCTGGCAGGGGGCATTGGAGGCTAAATCAGGCCAGGCCAGGGCAGGGGAGCACTTTGGATATTCAGCGGTGCTGCACTCTGTGTGTAGTGATTCTAAAATACACCGGATCTCGGAGCGCAGGGCAGAACCTCCTCCGCATCCTCAACCCCAAATGCATGCTCCACATCCCTACCTGGCCATGTAGTAAGAAGCAGCCTCGACCACATCACTTCCCAGCTGAAATCCACCCAAGACTCCTGGACAGGTCCAGCCCCAACCTACCAGACAGGATGCCTGAGGGCAGCCCCTACCCACCTCTCCTGCCTCGCGACAGGCCACTCCAACAGGCCCCCTGTGCCCACGCACCCCAGAGCTGTGGCAGAGTCTCCCACAGTCCTGGGGACCTCAACCTTCACCTCTGTATTAGTTGGGGTTCTCCGGAGAAACAGAACGAATAGGCTGGGGGTATATACACAAATATAATGTGTGTGTGCGTGTGTGTAAGAGGGTACTTTGAAAAGTTTGTGAAGAGATTCATATTATCTTTTAACTCTATTCTTCCATGGACAATTTGAAGTACCCATTGATTATGAGGAATTGACTCATGTGGTGATGGAGGCTGGCAAGTCCCAGGATTTGCTGTCCACAAGCTGGAGACGCAGGAAAGCTGGTGGTGTCCAATCTGAGTGTGCCAGGGGAGCTGCTGGTGTAAGTCCAGGTCTGAGGGCAGGAGCAGATGAGATGAGAGGTCCCAGCTCGAGGCGTGGGCCAGTGAAAGGGCCTGAGTCCCTCCCTCCCTGTCTCTTATGCTCTTCGGGCCTTGGTGGCCTGGATGACACTCACCCACATTGGAGGGCAATCTGCTTTACCGCATTCATCCACTGAAAAGCTGGTTTCATCTGGAACTACCCTCCCTGCCACACCCAGAGAATGTCTGACCCGGGAGGCTGGGGTGAGTGGAGCGGGCATCTGGAGTGAGCCTCACCCCTGCATGGTCTGTGCCTGGCCCCACTGTCTGCAGTGTCCCTTGCCACCCACGCCCCCTCCCCGACTCCCAACACCAGCTCCTTGCAGCTCCAACTCCTACCCGACCACCTCCAGACTCCGGAGTGGCTGCCAAGCCCTCTGCAGCTTCCACGGCTTCAGCAAATTCTCTCCTGCCCCGAGCCCTCCCCATCACCGTCACCACCGGGGAGGGGCTGCTGGACCGGACTTGTCCATCTCAGCTGTCACTGCAGGGCCCACAACCGGTGGGTCTTGGGTGGTTGATGTTTGCTGAACATGCGAAGCTTCTTGGACCCTCTGAGGACAAAGGGTGGTGGCCCAGGCCCTCTGTTTCCTGACCGCACTTGTGCCCGGCTGGGGAGCCCACGACAGGCCTCACGGATGGGACCCTCTGTGCCCACTTCCAAAAGTGGCCTTGTGACAATTTGGACTAGAGCCTTCTAGGTCCTCCCCCTCTGAGGATCTGGGATCCCACATGTCTGACACAGTAAGAAGCCGACTCAAGCACATCAATTTACAGTTTAAAGCTGTGGGGATTTTTACTACAAATCCCATATTTCTGTCCCATAATACCAGGACACACAGTTTACCAACCAGTCCTCCAAAAATGCTGCTCTGGAGGCTGTCATGTGTTGAATGGTGGCCCCCAGAAAGATGTGTCCAGGTCGGAACACCTCCTACCTGTGAATGCTGCCATATTTGGAAAAAGGGTCTTTGTAGAAATAATTAAGAATCTTGAAACGAGATCATCTTAGATTAATTGGATGGGACCTAAATCCAAGGATAAGTGTCTTCATATGAAGAGAAGAAACAGAAGAGAGACCTGGCAAGGAAGGCCACACGAGACGGAGGTGGAGATGGGGGATGCGTCATGACGCCCAGGACGGCCAGCCCCACCAAACGCTGGACAGCAGCAGGAAGGACCGTCCCCAGAGCCTCTGCGGGGTCACGGCCTTGCTGACACTTTGATGTCAGACTTCTGGCCTTTAGAACTGTGAGAAAATAAATTTCTGTTATTTTAAGTCCCCCAGTTTGTGGTGATTTGTCACGGCCACCCCAGGACACTGCGTGGTCTTTCCTCCATGTCCAACCCTTCTCCTCCAGCTGCAGCCACCCTGGCCTTCTCCTGCCACCAGGCTGTGCCTGCGTCCCCCCTTCCTGCCTGCCGGTCTCTGCTCACTGTCACCTTCCCGCCGAGGTCCCTGCTCCACTTCCCTTTCTCCCTGGCCCTCGCCACCTTGTGGCACCCCGTGAGGCACACCCGTGCCCTCGTTTATCAGCCGTTGTCCTTCCCCACAAGCTTGGAAACTCCACCAGGCAGGGGTCTTGCTCTATTTTGTTTACCTATTTTTCTTTTTCTTGCCCTATTTTAGTTTCTTCACTGATTGTCCCAGGCACCTGGAGCAAAGGCCGGCTCACAGGACGGACGTGCACAGGGAGCATCTGGGGACTGAATAAAGGGCAGTTCAGGGCCCAGGAGCAGCCGGTCGGGGAGGGCGCAGGCTGGGCAGGGGCGCGGCTTTGCGGTCAGGGCTGAAGGCGCAGCCCCGCCAGGCCGGGCCGGGGGAAGCCTCTCCGCGCTGACTTGGGGCCAGGCTGCGGGCAGCACAGTGACTGCCCCTCCTACGCCGAGGGGAGAAGCAGCCGGCCCCAGGCACAGGCTCACTCGCATCAGACGCTCCTGCGTGCAGAGGGAGCCCGGCCCGTTGCCCGCTGCCCCTTGTCTGTGTGGGGATCGGCGTCAGCTGGTAAGTGCAACAGCAGGTGAGGAGACATGTGATGTTTTCTCAGTAAATACCGAGCCGGGCTGGGATCGGCGTCCGTGCCAGCTGACCGACAAGCGCTACGGCCCCGAGGGCTCTTTACTGCTAAAATGACGTGTTGTGAATTGCTGGCGTCCCCTGCTCCGGGGTCTGGCTCTCCCGGCGGCTCCTCTCCCCTTCCCATTAATTACTTCAGCCGAGAGCGAGCGAGCGAGCGAGCGAGGGCAGGACTCCCACCGAGGTGAGGTAGCTCGCAGGGTTATTCCGTGATATGCCCTCGGAGCCAAGAAATTCCTCTGCAGGGGGAGCCACACGTGGGGAAGCGTCTCTGAGTCCCAGATGCCGGCCCAGCGCCGCGGGCGTCCTGGGGTCCTGAGCCTCTTGGCACCAGGCTGTGTGCCAAGTCTGGGGCCAACGGTGCCTTCATCCTCCTCGCCGGGACCCGGGGACAGAAGCGTGACAACCCCAAACAAAACACAGAGACGGAGGCTCCCAGAGGCCACGCGCCTTTCCAGGGCCCCCACCCACACCAGTGATGACCAGCCGTGACGCGGCCCATGTCCCCCTGGGGACCCTGGTGGGCACTGCCTCTGACGAGGGCCAGCTAGAAAATGCCACCCATCCTGAAATGAGTGACTTCCACTGGTGTTTCCTCCCCAGGGTCTTCTGGGGCTCCCTACGGTTGAGACCACCCTTGCCAGGGCTGTACACTCATGAGCTGGTGCTGAGTCCCGGGATGGGCAGGGACTTGCTATGAGGGGGCTCCCTCTGTTTAACGGTGGCTCTGGCCCTGCTCCCTAGGCCACTGAGGATACCTGAGGCCATCCGCTCTCGGCGGTACATTTCCAGGGCCACAAGCACAGCTGGGAGATGGTCAGAAAGTTTGCTGAACCGCGGCCCTGCCTCCCAGCTCACGATTTAGATGGCCGTCGCGGTCGCAGTTCAGACGCCTCGTGGCTGCGCTGCTGCCTCCCCCCACGGAGCTGTCGGCTCGTCACCCACACGTGCGGGCCCCACGTGTCCCGTTTCTTCTCGATAGCTGAGTTCTCTCGCCCACCTGCCGGCGGCCCTGCGCCCTCCACCGCTCCAGCAGCAGGCCCGGAGCACGCCGCAGCCGTCGCATTTTCTCGTCCATGCTGTTTCCTTCCTTCCGCAGCGTCCTGGACAGACACCCCCAGCACTCACGTGTTCACTGCTCATGAGGCGGGCTGTGCTGAGCCTGTGACCTTCCTGCAAAGACATTTAATTCTACAAGTCTTTCTCTTTTATAGCTGTCCCCTCCCCCGCCAGGACAGCTAAAATAACTAGACGGTTCCACTAATTTCAACCAGAGACGATTTTACACTCATGTACTGCGAGACAAGCCAATTCGTCTCTCTTCACACGCTCACGTATGCGCGAAGCCCGGGACGTGTTGTTTTAAACCCACTGACCTACATTCTCCCATCCCGAGCATCCAAGTGGAAAACGGCCCCAGCAGCAGCGCTGCCAACAACAGCAGCCCGGCCCGGCCCAGGTCGCCCACCTCCCCGCCAGTGCACCCACCGCCCCCACCGCGCTCGGTCAGGGCTCTGGGGTCCGCCCGCAGGCCGACCCCTCCAGCCTCTGTCTCGCGCTGCAGCTGGGTCTTTAGGGCTCGGCTCTCGCACAGGTGTTCGTCCCCACAAATGCCTGGCGAATTGAAGCCCTGGTGTTAAGGAGGTGGAGGGCAGGGCTGCCTGGGTGGGAGGGGGTAAGGTTTGGGGATGGTGGCCGCAGTCACCCGTAGGCCTCTGTCCT
>NW_007739893.1:23677-27953 GCF_000696425.1 Galeopterus variegatus
TGGGGGTAAGGTTTGGGGATGGTGGCCGCAGACACCCGTAGGCCTCTGTCCTCCTGCCTGGAATCTCCAGAGCAGATTCAACATTCAAGGCAAACTGCAGACCCTGGTGTCAAATGCTGACAAGCAAAACTCTGCCGAGTGTTCAGGCTTGTGGGTGCGGTGGAGAGAGCCCACCCTGATTTGGGGCCGAGAAAGATTTCCTAATCCTGTTCTTGTTAGTTCAGTGGCCCTGGGTGGCTGGTGCAGGACACAATCACTCCAAGCATCAGCTATCTCTTGCCTCATGGAGAAGGTGCCAGAGGCCTAGGGGACTGCTCAGGGTTTTAGTGATGTCCAAAAAATAAAGACTTAGGCTCAGCATCAGGCTAAAGAGATTCTTCTGAAATCGACACGGGGGGGCTGTTAGAAGCTCCAGGCTCCACTCTGTCGCGCGGCCTCGGGGTCTCCCAGTGCCATGATGCCACAGTCTCTCCATCTGTGTAAAGGGGACACTCCTGTCCTATTTTGCTCACAGGGTGGCAGTGAGAACCAAGTAAGGTAACGTGTGAGAAAATGCCTTGAAAACGGGGAAGCAGGTGCAAATATGAGGCTTTTGTCTGCAGAGCTTAGAGGAAAGGATGGAGGATGGTTTCTGAAGTCCCCCCCTCCTGCCGTGTGTGTGTGCACTCGGAGACCTTCTGTGCCCTCCAACGTAAGCCACAGCAGACGTTTCCTTACCCGGCGGGGTCCGCCTCGGGGCGGCTAAGTCCTTTCCACACAACCTGGGGGCTGGGCGGCTGGAGCTCCAGGAGTGGGTGTCTCAAGGACCCCGTCAGAACGGCCCTGTGGCCTGGGGCTCCCTGTGTCTTACCCGTCTGGCATCCCACCCTGGGCTGTCATCCGCGCTGCTGCTAAAGCATGACCATTTGACCTCCCAGTTCCTTCTCAAAATATCCCTGACAGTCCCTGGATGGAAACGCAGTGGCACTAAATGAGGATTTATGTGACAGGCTTCCCAGGAAAGAGTCAGGGCTGGGATGGGTTTGTTTAAAAATGAAATCGTCAAGCCAGGGCCCGACCTGCCACCTCTGCTGACCCCGGCCCCAGTGAGGCGGAGAGCACAGAGCTCCATCAGCAGTCACAGCAGGAGGCTCCGCACAGCCTCCGGTTACACATGGCCCTCGGGATGGTGGGCGCCTTTGCCCAGACTTCCAGCTACTCGGTGGTCCCCTGGGGAGCTGTCTCCCAAATTCCTGCCTGCATCCACGCCATCCTAACTCAGGCAGCCGCCTGGACTTCCCTTCCTAGACCTGTCCTTATCTCAGATTCTCCACCTGCCCAGGCAGCCTCTCTCCTGGGCACAGGGTCTGCCCTGTGGAACGAGCAGAGAGAGGAGCTGTCTTACCCTGTCCGTCAAGAACCGTGGTGGCGCGCCTCTCACCTTATCTATCTCCCATTATTTTGCACAACTGCCTCCCAGCAATGGAGTGCAGACGGGATCACATCAGCGCTGCAGTGACCCGCGGGGGAGCGAAGCCAGCACCAACGTGCAGTGTCAGCGTTCGTCCTCCGTGATTGTGACCCATCCACGCTGCTGGATGGGACCCTCGATGCTGCCACGTGGCCCTGCAGCCCAACTTACCACTCCTGATGAAGGATGAACTTGAGGAAAGATGACTCGTGGAAATAACAACGTGTACGTACGTGTGCCGTGTTTCTTTGATAAAAATTACAATGTCCAATAACCTACTTAAAATCATCAGAAAGGATTCTGCGGGATTCACGTTCTCGCTCCTCCTCCTCCCTCCTTCCTTTTCCTTTGGTGTTAAGGGTCCCATGTTGCTTCTCTACCCCTTGCCTCTGCCTTCCCTCCGGGTTCTGGGATCCTCACCCCTCCCAATTCATCCCTTCAGCAATCACTTAGCCACCCTGCCTCCAGTCATGCCAGGACCCAGAAGTGATCAGATGCCAGCAGAATGCACCAAGGGTGCCCCCGGTTAGATGGCCCACCAGGAATGCAGGGTAGGGCAGGTGTGAAGGGTGGGGGTTTAGGGGGTGTCAGGTGGGGGGCTGGGAGTTCCCCCAAAAGCCCTGGCTGAGGGGAGGTGGGAGTGTGGGTCCTGGACCTCAGAGGTGGACCCAGGCAGGACTTGCCTGGCCCTGCAACCCCAGGGATCTGCAGGCTGAAGTTCGGGTGGATTCTCTGTCCAAGAGCAGGTGCGGGGCCGGGTCTCCAGGTCCCTGCACCAGTTCCTCGCTGCCCCTGGGATCCTTGCCCCCACTTCTCTGCTTGGCCTGCTCTTAGCCATTCTCCAAGGCTGGGCATGTGCTAGGCAGACCCCACCCCAGCTGGCCCTTGTGCCCACTGAGGATCATCAGTGGCTGTCCCTCTCTTCCCTCTGGGTCACCTGCTGGAGGATGCCCAAGGTGGAGGGGTGGCCAGACAGCCGGACATCAGGCCCTGGCTGCCCGCACCAGACTCTCCTATGCCACCTGGTGGCTGTCATCAGCTACTGCAGCAGGCCTCGCACTTCTGCCCAGGGCTGACCATGCCGGTCACATCCAGGTCCCCGGCAGCTGACCCAGGGGCTCCTCTGTTCACCCTCTGCCTGGGCTACATTGCTGACCCCCCATAGCTGCCGACAGAGGCTGTGCCCCTCTTCTCCTGTGGCCAGAGCTGAGCCCTGGGCTCAGATGGAGGACTGGGGGCTCTCATGTCGTTGGTGTGAACGCTGTTCTGTTTAGAAAAAACAAACGCTGTTCTGTTCTGCTCAGCCCCTGTGGTGACATCCCCCTGCTCGATGCCCTTGCTGTGCCTCAGGGCACCTCGCTGAACCAATCAGAGGCACATTCCGGGGCCAGCTACAGACAGGACAGGTGCCTCCTCCCAGGGCACCCCAGAGCCCACATCCCCCATCCACAGGGCCCAGATGGTGTTTGGGCTCCTGGGGCCCCCTGGTCCTCCCAGGAAGGCCCCAGAAAGGCAGACGGTGACCTTCACCCCATCTTTACTTAAAAGTCTTAGTCTCTATCAGCAGCCCCAGGATGTCCCCCACCTCAGTCCTGGGAGGCCTGTCTAATCCTCCCAGGAACACAATTCCTGGTGCATCGGAGTCCCCTCATGGTCCTCACTGCACAATTGTGTGTTTCTTCCCTGACTAGGGACTGGATTGGGGACTCCCTGCTCACTCCTGGAGGGCGCAGTGCCTGGTATCCACGGGACCGGTGAGTCACCAGGACGAGCTGACCAGCTGCCTCCCCCAGAGGTTGGGTAGCCATGCCCCTCCTGCAGGGCCACATGTGCCAGCCCCATCTCCCTTTCAGGACTGCAACCTCAAGCACCAGCAGCCTGCTCAAGGACAGCCACAGCCTCTGGTCACTCCATGGCGCTGGCTCAGGCTCTGCAGGGTTGCAGCGGATGTGGGTCTTCTCTGCACAGCCAGGAGGCTGCCAAGGCCAGAAGCAGGTGGAAAGAAGTCCACTATGAGGGCAGAGCCTGGCGCTCACCCACAGCCCGCTGGCTCCTGTCCCTATAGACCGGGACGGATGCCCAAAGCCCCCAGAATCTGCTCCCTCCCTGAGCCTTATATGAGGCCATTAGCTGACTCTTGGTGTCTCTGACCCTGGTGTCCAGCTGAGGAGCTTGCAAACCCCAGCCTGAGGCTCTCCCAGGCCCTGCATGCTCCCGTCAGAGAGGATGAGGTGTCAGGTGGGGGGAGTCCAGCAGTTGCCCAGCAACAATGACCCCAGGAGCCCCTGTGGTCCCTGTAACCTTGCAGGGCTGGGTTTCCTGTCCTCACCCCAGCCCTGCCTCCAATGCCATGACAGCCAGGTTCCTGCCCAGGCCCCACGCCCTTCTGTGGAGTGCCACCTGCTGCACACACACACACACGGAGACAGGGGCAAAGCTGGCATTGTGCTTCATGCTGCCTGCTGCACGAGGCTCCCTTCCACTCTCTCCACAGTGACCCTAGATCCTCATGGCTCAACTCTGCAGCCCCCCACAGAGAAGGCGTGAGGCGGCCAGGGAGCTGTGTGTGTCTCTGTGGGGATGTCTCCGTGCACCAGCTGGAGAACCACAAGCAGTGCCCAGATGCCCTGGTGTGTGGAGCCCCTCCCAGCAGCCCTCCCTGACAGCAAGGCCTGCCTGCTCTGGCCAGGAGGACGCCCTTGCCCTGTGTCCGATGGACATACCCCTGGGTATCACACACATAAAAACGCACCCCTTCCAGCACCCAGCTCCGGGGAGTGAGCCCTTACAGCAGTTTACCCCAGGGCTTCTCCCCCTGTCCTAACG
>NW_007739893.1:28360-30624 GCF_000696425.1 Galeopterus variegatus
CGGGGAGTGAGCCCTTACAGCAGTTTACCCCAGGGCTTCTCCCCCTGTCCTAACGGCACCTTGAAGAAGACCACCCTAGCCACTGGCAGTTCAACTATTTGACTCCTGGAGACAGGGGAGTGGCATCTTGATCCTTTTCCTTCTCAAAGATGTCTGGGCACCCTGAGCCCCACAGCTCACTCAGCGCCAGCATATATTATGATCCTCAGATCATTTAGTTAAAAAAAACCCCCAAAACAGAGAGTTTAAGCTCTGCTGCACCAGGGACACCTTGCCTTGAGTACGTATGGGCATATACCACATTAGCATACAAAGGCTCTGACAAGGCCTGCAGCAAATATATCTATTTGACTTTTGTACAATCCAGGTTTTGCCAACCTGGGTGATCGTGGAACATTTTCATATAATACCCATTAGCATCCCGATAAACTAGAGATACATGGAACTGAGGTGAAAGGTGACCACGTCATCCTAGGACTTTCCCAGGATTTCCTAGTTTTAGCAGCTAAAGTTCCACCTCCCTGCAAACCCCTTCGTCCCAGGCAGGCCGGGACAGTTGGCCATCCTACTTGGAACCCACTTTGGGAAAACCGCTCTGACAAATCATTTCCAAAGCACATTCTACTTAATTCTTTCTTCCCTTTCTCAGACACTCAAAAATAAAGAAATAAAAAAACAGGAAATAAAATCAGGATGAGAGCTGCTGGATTACTGAGCCAACTAAAAGCCCCCAATCCAAGGGGGTGGGGAGTGGGGGGAATGGGTGGTCCCTTCATATCATCAGGAAGGGAGCGTCCCCCAGGGGAATGGGGCATCCATCAGAAGTCTTCGTGACCCTATCCAGACACTGAAAGATTCCTGGATCCCAAAGAGGCTAAAATAGTCCAGGCGGGTTATGTTTCACTTGAGACTTCGCAGTTATTTATTGGAAAACATCTTCCCTAGAAGGAGGGAGGGGAGAGGGCCTTGCTCTCCCCCTTCCTCCTCCTGGCCGTCTCCAGGCTGCTTGGCAAGGAGCTGCATTCCAGCCCCATCCTGGGTCCCTGGGGCCCATCTCGTGGCTGAGGAGGCCGAGCTCTGTCCCCAGGCCACATCCCGAAGGAACCACCCGGGCTCTTGCAGGCGCTGCCTCAGGATGCCTGAGACCCGCGCCAAGTCCTGAGCTTGGGGAAACACTTTTTTCTTTTAGACATGTTGACCTATTTTTTTAAACTTTCAATTTAGTACACTCATAGCATAACAATAAGATGGGGAAAAAATCTAATTTAAAAACACCCACAGTTCTCTCCACCCTAACGAACCACGTCCATTTTTTTCTCTTTCCTTCGGGCTGTCGCACACACCCATGTGTAACTGTTCCAGAGGTACAGCCAGGTCCTGCAAGAAGTTTGTATTTTGTTTCCTTCATTAAACACATCCAAAAAAATTCTCCGCGTCCCGTGCTAGTCTTCATAATTATTTCAGAGAAGAGGTGTATACCATTCCAGTGAGAAAGTGCAGAGTAATTTACCTACCCTGTCCCTGTCCCTAGTTCGACTTTGAGGTTGATTCTGTTTTCTCATTTTATGACCAGTGTTGTGATGAGCATCTCTGCACACACGGCCTTTCCTCTGTCTGGATTATTTATTAGCATACGGATCTAATAATGAAATTTGGATCAGCTTTCCTATGGCATTTCAAACTCATCGTAACAATGGTTGCAAACACTTTAAAAACAGAAAGACACTATTTATTATTGTGGCTGGGCACAAGAGGGGGACTATGCTGATTTTGTTTTGTTATTCATTTTATAAATACAAATGACTACATAAACCATATGTAAAATTAGGAATAATTGCAGGGTGATGTCAGTGGGAATGTCAGAGTAAGAACCTCTGAAAATCTTCTATGTATAAGCAATGCGAACACTGGCAAAAACAGTCAAAATAAACTTTTTCAGAACTCTGGAAATTAGCCAAAGCCTTACAACAATCCAGGGAGCATTTACTCAAGAAAAATGGCTGAATCTCAGTAAGAACAGTGAGATTTGTGGCATTTTAACTTGCCCTAGCCCATCCCCCTCTCCCCAGCTCTACAGTAGCCCTGAAAGCCAATAGTCCCACAATCACCGTTAAAACCAGCAACCTGGCAGCCACACAGGGGGAGAATTCCACTGGAGCGTCTCCAAAGCCCCATTCCCAGAGAATTGTCCTCACTTGGCCTATTCACTCCAGTTCTCTGAAAAATGGCAATTGTTTATCATCACAGCAGCCTTAGGTGGTAAT
>NW_007739893.1:32183-32788 GCF_000696425.1 Galeopterus variegatus
TTCTCAATTGGGTATTCTGGTTCCTTTTCCATGTGGCAGACTCACAACACAGGAGCTGCACTCTAAGCTAACTAAGCACAGACTTTGGTGGTCCCACATGGTAAAGAATACAGATTAGTTCAGGAACGTCACTAAACAGACAGTTGCAACTGCAACAAACCCTGAGGAGAAGGAGAATCTGATTTCCAGAGCTAGCATACTGTACTATTTAAAGAATTTGGTTTATCAACAAAAATTTTGATGGTAAGCAAAGAAACAAGCAATTATGACCCATACAGGGGTTTTGGAGCAGTCAACAGAAATTGTCCCTGAGGAAGCCCAGATGTTGGACTTAAAAGACAAAGAATTTAAGCCGGCTGCTTTAAATATTTTAAAAAACTAAAGAAAACCATATCTAACGAACTAAAAAATATATGAAAATTGTGTCTCACCAAATAGAGAAACTCAAGAAAAAGATAAAAATTGTTGTTGAAATTGTGAACCACATAGAAATTCTGGACTTGAAAAGTATAGTAACTGAAATTAAAACTTCACTAGAGGGGGCCGGCCCGGTGGCGCACTGGAGAGCACGCCGCTTGGGAGCACGGCGGCGCTCCCACCGAGGG
>NW_007739893.1:33008-33348 GCF_000696425.1 Galeopterus variegatus
GCGCAACACCGAGGGTTGCGATCCCATTACTGGTCAGTAAAAAAGACAAAAAGGGAAAAAAAAAACTTCACTAGAGGGAGTCAGCAGCATATTTGAACTGGCAGTAGAAAGAATCAACAAGCTTGAAGCAAAGTCAGTGGAACAGAAATAAAAAAGAATGAAGAAAAATAAACAGAGCCTCAGAAACCTGTGGGATGCAACCAAGAATACCAGCCTATACGATAGCACTTTCTGAAGGAAAGGAGAAAGAGGGGCCGAAAGAACATTCGAAAAAATAATGGCCAAAACTTCTAAACTTGTTGAAAACCTTAACTTACACATCTAAGAAGCTTAATTAATT
>NW_007739894.1:0-4080 GCF_000696425.1 Galeopterus variegatus
TATTTGTTTCTGTGGCTGCTGTAAGAAATTATCACAATCTTGGTGGCTTAAGACAACAGAAATTAATTCTCTCACAGTTCCAGAACAGGTCAGAAGTCTGAAAGCAAGGTGTAAGCAGAGTCACACTCCCTCTGGAGTCTCCAGTGAAGAATCTTTCCTTGACTCCTTCAGCTTCTGGCACTGGTGGCTTTTCTCGGCTTGTATACGCATCTGTCTGTGATCCATCTGCACATTGCCTTCTCCTCTGTGTCTGTGTTCTCCTCTGTGTGTCTTCCATAAAAACATTCGTCACTGTGTTTATGCCCACCAGGATAATCCAGGATGATCTCCTCATGTCAAGATCCTTAAATTAATTACATCTGCAAAGACTCTTTTTACAAATAAGGTAACATTCACAGATTACAGGGATTAACATGTAAACATATCTTTTAAGAGACCACCACTCATCTCACTACAACCTGGATATCAATTTGGAGAGAACTGAAATCTTTGCTATATTGAGTCTTCCAATCCATGACACGTTATGCTCTCCTTTTATTTAGATCTTTGATTTATATTATCAACATTGTGTAGTTTTCAGCACACAAGTCATGCACATGTTTTGTTAGATTTATACCTAAGTGTTTCATCTTTAGAATAATTATAATGGTATTATATTTTTAATCTTGATGTTCATGTGTTCATTATTAATTTATAGAAATATAATTGATTTTATATGTTTATATTGAGTCCTGTGATATTGCTGAACTTGTTAGCTCTTAGAGTATTTTGATAGAGATTCTTCAGGATTTTCTGTGTAGACAATCATGTCATCTGCAAATAGGGACAGTTTTATTTCTCTCTTTTCAATTCATATGCCTTTTATTTATTTTCCTTTATTCCTTATTCCATTGGCTAGAACTTCCAGCACTATGTTGAATAAGAGCAGAGAAAGAAGATATTCTTGGCTCGTTCCTGATCTTAGAGAGAAAGAATTTAGTCATTCATCATTAAGTGTAATGTTAGCTGGTGGATATTTGGTGGATGCTCTTTATCAAGTTGAGGAAACTCTGTTTCTGTTTTTCCAAATGGGTGTTAAATTTTGTGAAGTACTTTTTCTGCATTAATTGATATGATTGTGTAATTTTTCTTCTTTAGCCTGTTAATATGGCAGATTATACTGATTGATTTTTGAGTATTGAACCAGCTTTGCATTCCTTGTACCCTTCCACTCCACTTGTTTATAGTGTATAAGTCTTTTTATAAATTGCTCCATTTTACTTGCTAATATTTACAAAGAGTGCGTGTCATATTCATGAAGTACATTGGTATGTAGTTTTCTTTTTCATGCTATCTTTGCCTGGGTTGGGTATCAGGGGAATATTAATTCTATAAAATAAATTGAGAAGTGATCCTCCTTTTGTTTTCTGGAAGAGATTGCATACTATTGGTGTTAACCCTTCTGTTTGGTAGACTTCTCCAGTGCAACCATCTGGGTCAGGGGGGTTTTGGAGGGTAGATTTTAAATCATGGATTTAATTTCCTTAATAGTTATTAAGGAAATAATAATAATAATAATTTGTATTATCTTTAATTCTATTTTTCCATGAACATTTTAAAGTATCCTCATACATTTAACATTGTTATATCTCCTTGTGCATTGACTCTTTTATCAATAAATAATGCCCCTCTTTTTCTCTGGTAATAGTCTTTGCTCCAAAGTCTGATTTATCTGATATTAATATAGCCAGTCATACTTTTTTCAATTAATGTTGGCATGATATATCTTTTCCCATCATTTAATTTTTATTCTGTCTACATAATTACATTGGAAGTGAATGTAATTATGTAGATAGCATATAGTTGGGTTGGGTTTTTAATCCATCCTGCCAATCTCTGTCTTTTGGTTGGTGTATTTAAATCATTTACATGTAATGTAATTATTGATATGTTAGGGGTTAAGTCTACCATTTTATTGTTTATCCTCTCTGCTTTTTATTTCTCTGCTTTCTTTTTTTTAACTTCCTGTTGGTTACTTGAACATTTTTGGAATTCTATTTTGATTTATCTAGTGTTTTATACACAAAGTATATATCTCTCTATGTACCTTTTTAAGTGATTGTCATAGGTATTGTATTATATACACCCAACCTACTGCAATCCACTAGTGTCATCATGTTAGCAGTGCAAGTGAAGTGTAGAAACCTTACCTCCCTTTACTCTCCCCTGTTTATTATAAAATTGTCTTAAATATTTCTGTGCTATTCAACTGGAATAGAGTTTCCTGTCTTGCTAGGCTTCCCCTTTCCTGTTTGGGGGCTACAGAAAGGCTTTTCTCAGGCTTTTTTTTTATATTTTCCCATTGACGTTTCCAGCTTTTCAGCTTCTTTAGCTCTAAGTATAAAACATGAGAGGCAAAAGAAAAGCCTGGGAACTCACCACAGTCTATTTCCATAGATTCCAATGTCCTTAGCTGGTTTCCCTTTTCCTTCCCACCTTTCAAAATCTTCTATTTTTTATGTGATCTCAAGGGGGTCTTGTACTTAATGGATGGAATAGGGACAAGTATGTCTACCCCACCTTTCTGGAAATGAGAGTCCCTTTGATGGTATTTTTTAAATTGTGAAATCTTATGTGAAAACCAGATCTGTTACTATTCTTGTAAAATTGGGACATATGGCAATACTGGATTTGCATTATGCATTCCAGCAATCTGCTTTAGCTGAGTAGGAGTTGACCTCTTTATATAAGGTGTGCCACAGTTGGAGCCATGCCCTTTCATTCCATTATACCTAACCTCCTTTAATCATTTATGTTACTCCTAGCGCCTGTAGGAATTTGAATTTGCAACTTCCAATGATGTCTCCCTGGCCAAATACACACATATTCCTCCTGCTGCTCTAATTCTCTCTCTCAATCTTTTAATTTTATATCACAAATCCCAAAAAAATGATCTGGCAGAGATGATATTATCTTTAGGTGTGTGTGTGTGTGTGTGTGTGTGTGTGTGTGTGTGTGTGTGTGTGTGTGTGTGTCAAGAAAGAGGGGAGAAGTTGAATAAGCAAAATGGAGAATTTGCACCAAGACTGAACCATGTAGGTTTATACATAAAGATTTTTGGTAGTCATGAGAAGAGGGAAAAGCTTTGAACACTCATCCATTATTAACTTCTGCCACATCATTCGCACCTCAGAAGCTGTGCAATTGCTGTTTCCCTATCTGGGATATCCTTCCTCGATTCACTGCATGCACATTGCATGGCACTCAGGTCTCAGGTCAAATGCCACTTCCTCAGAGAGATCCTCCCTAACTACTCTAGCTAAAATAGCCCTCTTCCATTTCTATTTCTTTATTCCACTGTATTTTTCTTTACAGTACTTAACATTACCTGAAACACATTATCTATTTATTTACTTGTTTATTGCCTACCCCTTTGAGCACAGAGAGATTGTCTGTTGTATTCATCATTGTATCTCCAGTTCCTGGCACATAATAGAAGCTTAATAAGCATGTAATGAATGATGAATTCTATCCTCAAATATCTTAATGGGAACACTGACAATCTATAAAGTGTCCAGAATAGGATGGCGAAATGTTTACAACCATGAAAGTGCCAAACAACTGAGGTATCTGAGACTAGAAATACTGAAAGGTGGAACGATCACTCTCTTCAAACATTTAAAGTTTTGCTTATTGGAAGAAGGAGTAGATAAATATGTTCCATGTTGTTCCAAATGACGCCCCTGCAGTCATCTTGTAAAGACACAAATTTCCCTTCACCATAAAGAAGAACTTTCTAAGTAGAAACTTTTCAACAGTGAAATAATGAGTTCCCAATCACTGAAGCTGGTTAAACTGGGGCTAGATAATGATCTTAAGGGTCGGTTGTAAAAGGAATCCTACTCTGTTTGGAAATTTTGACTGGGTAACTTTCAAAGCCCTTCTAGCCCCACAATGCTAACATATTTTAGGGGAGACAGAACTGGGCTTTTACTTTTCACAATTCCCAGATATGTGATAGACAGGGGCACTGATGCAGAGGCTTGGTTTAAGAAGGTTAATTGTAGGGCCGGCCCGGTGGCGCACTGGATAGTGCGCCAC
>NW_007739894.1:4723-31321 GCF_000696425.1 Galeopterus variegatus
GTGCGGGGGCAACACTGAGGGTTGCGATCCGTTGCCGGACATGGAAAAAGACAAAAAAAAAAAAAAAAGAAGGTTAATTGTAGGGAGTTTAGAAAAACTAAATCTATCAAAAGTTTTAAGTCTCTGCTAGTAGGAAGTCTGAAACAACTGACTTTTAGTTAAGAGTATGTTACAACTGCAACTCGATTAGATTTCTTTAGAAACCACGATTGGGGAAATTTGTATAATTAATCAAGGTGTTTTCCCAGTACAGCTCTGAATTTTATGTGATTACTGTGTTTAGGCTATTTCTGCACAGATTCTATGACTTTAATTTTGGCTACTACTAATTGGTGATGATTGTGATTACAGAAAATATCTCAAATAATTAAATATTTTATAATATTATACTGGCTATAGCACAATTTTTCTGGAAATTATGTTTTTTAAGAAACAGATTTTTCAAGTATTAAAAATAATTATGAATTGTGTCACAGGACATACTTAAAAGAACAATACAGTTTGACAAGATTTAAAGAACTACATACTCCCAGGTATAACTCGATATGCTCTCACTAACTCTTTTAATAAACACTTATTAGTGAAGCTTTCCTATTTTAAGCAGTAAACAACCATAAAACTCATACCAAAGATTTCCTTGGAGGCAAAGCCCACGTGGGCACATTAACACTTCTGGCTCAACCTACAGCACTTCTGAAGTTGTTTCTCTAACCTGGTACATAATCAAATAATCTCAGATCCCAACATCTAATATTTATAGTATTAGTTATTAATTAACTATTCTAATACCCACTGTAACTAAAAATACATCAGTATGTGGAAAATCTCAGGACCCACTACGGACCTGTTTTTTACTGCCCCATTTTCATGCCTATATGGGATTCAAACTGTCCAACTTATATTTATTAAACAAACCAAAAACGTTCAACAACTCACTTGCCAACACTGAATAAAAGCACACATTCAGAATCAGTTTTTAAAGAGTTGGCAAATATTATCCAGGTAGCTCAAGTTAGCAGTCTCCTTGAAATTCAATTAAAAAGCTTATTAAATGTGGGCCTTTTTTTCTGCTACAGAGATAATACAGTCAATGTGGGTGATGAGTTCTCCCACCTTCCTTATCAATTCCACTCCAATGGCTCTGCTGGGAATTCAGGAGGGCTCCATCTCATTTGCAGATGGCACCAGCCAACCTCTTCCTGCTGCATTTCCATCACACCACTGTCTCCTCCTCCCAATCCTGCCTCCACACATCCAGCAGTCCTTCTCTTGCTGTTGGATCCCCACACTGAAGGAAGAATAGGCACTTTTCATCTCAGTTTCATCCAGGAGATGCATGCAGCCACGTGACAAAAGCACCATCTCCATGAACAGCTGTAATTTATAGGCATCCCAGAAAGGATACACCACTGCATGGCTTTTACAGATTTCCGGTGAGTGTTTATGTACTTGAAACCCAGCTGTTTTGCATGAAGCTATCTCCACACAGGTGGAGTATCAGCTCATCAGCTCAAAAGAGGACATTAAGGACCAAGCAACAGTTTCCGTGGGCAGCTGATGTAGTGTTTGCGCTTCCTCCATGGTAACTGCTTTAAAGCTAACTGCCTGAGGTTGCTGCACTCTAAACAGCATCTTCCCCACCTCATCCCTCCTGCTTCCAACCTACCCACTACCACTGTCCCCTTTGATCTCAGATCGCCACTGTGAAAGCCTCCTTTTTACTTTGGACTGGGCATTTTTGACCGCTACTGTTTAATACACTTGAGATAACTCAAATGTTAAAGTTAATGGTTTAAGCAGCTTATCTAGGTCCTGAGACTGCACACTAGTTTTAGATACTTCCTTTCAATAAGCCCAGAGCCCCAGTGATGACATGAATATTTGATCGAGCCTTTGGTGCATTATCCCAGAACTTCATTATTCTACCTAGGTTACATTATTCTACCTAGGCTTCCTGCCCTAACCATTCTAACTGGCCTCTTCTTATGTCTACTGAATTTAATACATTGCCATTTATTTTTTTTATAGAGCACATTTTTTAATTTTATTCAGGAGGAAGAGGAAGATGAACTTTTTATTTTAAAAAATGCTGGAAATAAATGTTTGAACACCTACTATGTATACAAGTTTTCAACATACCATATCCTTAATTTTTAGATGACCTCAGAGAATTCTAAAAATATGCACAACACCAATATCTTATAAGTGATGAAGACAGAAATCAAATGCAGGACTATCTGACTCAATAGAAACTAAGCTCTTCTCTATGCCAAGATCTCTCATACTGTTCTGCAATTCTGTAGACTATGATTATGTCATTGTATGTACAGTATTAAGAGGACAGAATGAAGCCAGAATGCCTAGTCATTGCTACCTGTGACTTTAGATAAAGTCACTGTGCTTTTGTTTCCTGTAAAATGGTAAAATATAGTGCCTCTCTTCTATGGTACCAGTGAGGATTGAATGTGTTAAAATAAGTTACATCTTAGAACAGTACCCAATACATACTAAGCACTATAAAAGTGCCAGTCATTTTTGTAAATCTTGCTTTCCAGATGAGTGTAAACTCTTTGAAAATCAGGGTAATCTACTCTTGTATTCACACTGGTATCAAAAGTAGGTACTCTGTCATTTGCTAGATTATTTAACTGACCAATGCCCTTTCTACTGTTTATATATTGAGGATCATGTATCCTCACACAACATAGAAGCGGCTTCATCCATCGAGACCATTACCCTCAGGCTGTAAGCATTGTTTCCAAAGTTTATAGTGAAGTCTAATTTCAGACATTCATAGGTAAGCAAGTTAGACCAGTGATTTTCACTCTTCCATTAGCTTATTCTTCTTATATGAAGAGATCGCAGACTTTAAATTTAGTGTTACAGTAACAACACAATTGACATTGCTCAAAGTGTGAGGCAGTATACAATTGAAATTGTTCATTATTCACTCATTTGCTCATTTATTCATTTATTCAAGAGACCCTGGTTTTTTATTAGGCATTATGATAGGTAATAGGAAAAACTTAGAGTCTAGAGGTGAGTAATGATAAGTAAAGCAGATAATTATAATATAATGTGATAAGTGCTATAATGAATGGAATAAAATTTGAAAGACTCTCTTAACTATTTCAGGGAAAACATCCCAAGGAGGTAACTAACATTTGAGTAACATCTCAGAGGATGAGGAAGCACCAACCAAACATTTCAAGAAGGGGAAAGATTACGCTCAGTACACAAAAAATTTCTGTGTGAGTGAAACTGGGAAGTTCTGTGTGGTTGGAGCATGGGCAATGACAGGTGTATTTCAAGAGCCAAGGACAGAAAGCTAGATTTGGGGTCCAGATCACTATGTTGGAATGGCTGGAGTAAGCAGGGACTGAAGGCAACAAAATTGGCCAGGAGACCAGGAGAGATAGTCAGAATAAGGGCATGATCTCCATCTTGGCGTTGTAGATAGACAGGAGGGAATGGCTACAAGAGATCCTCAGTAAGTAGCACCGGCTGGACTGGTGACAAATGAGCAGTGGGGGCGGGGGGGGGGTTGACCTCGAATAAACTAATTTGCTATTTGGGGAATATATTTCACATGAGCAGACTCACACAGAACCCCTCTCCAATTAGTGCTTAAAATTTGCTAATTGGGATTATTGTGCTTCACCTTTTTCCACAGTGCCTTTGGCCTTTGCTTACACATCTTTCTTTGAACTAGTCTTATTCCGTCATCAATGATACTTAATTAAGCCCTGTGCAAAGTGAGACCTTCTTCTCTACCAAAAGCTACACCAGCTTATAAACTTCAACTGGAGCCCAAAAAGAATCTTGACTTCCCAATCACAAACAGCTCTGTCTTGAGGCCAAGCACTCTTCTCAAGAAGTACCTGTTAAAATGCGAATGAACCAACTGGGGTTGTTAATACACTAAACCATTTAAACAAGTGTCAGAAAGGTAGAGAAGAGGCCAGGAGGCCACAGTTTGAAGGAACACACAGAATGGGTTCAGTGACACGATTAGAAACATCAAAAACTGCCCAAGGCAGCAGATCCAAGAGAGGACAGGTGAGAGAGTGGGAAAGGATGAGACCAGCAACTGGACCCGAGGCACTCGGGAAGAAAGAGATTAAAACTCCAAAAGTGGGAAAGGGGGCCACATACGAAGAAGTCTAGGCTGCCTGGAATTTTGAAGACTACCTTCCACATATAATGAGAGCATTTTCCTTTGCATAAACCTTTATTGACAAAGCACTGTTGGATCTAGTAGTTCCACCACTTATATTGGACACATGATTTAACCTCTCTCAGCCTCATTTTTCTCATCTGTAACGTAGGGATGAAGACTCATCCTCGAGATCCTTGTGAGGTTCATAGAGTAGACTTTATCAATTCTGTTTTACAGGTGGATAAATTTAGATTGCACAGAAGATTAAGTAACTGATCCAGGATCCCCAGAAACTAAAAACTAGAGCTGGAGCCAGGACCTTCTAGCTCCCAGCTCAGAGAGTGCTTCCACTCACCTGTGGTGCTGGGCCAGTCAGGGCGGGAGACCAGGGTGTCATCCTAAGTGAGGGGAAATTTGCAAAACAAAGACAAATTGCATTCACTCTGTAACCCTGCCCCAATTTATAGATAAACTAGGAGTTTTAGTGGTCGGGACGTAACCTCTCATGATGGTATCATAAATCTTTCTTAGGACCTCCTAAATCTATTCTTAGAGGCTAAGGAATGTGTAACAGCTCAACATTATTGTCTAAATCTATAGCAGGTGGCCACACCCAGGGCATTTTTACATCTCCAATTTTTTACATCCCATTTTACAAAACATGTGAATGATAGAAACAAAGTCCCACCCGAGCACACACATTTAGCCCTGGACACCTCTGCCCATAAACTGGGGACTGGCCTGCAGCACTCCCATCTCTGCACCCCAGTAATGGTGTCACTTTCTACGTTGTTTTTAAGTGCTCTTGGGCTTTTCCCTGTGTGAAACATGTTTCCCTTTGCATGCTCAATTATAAAATCTTCAAGCAAGCTTAATGGGATAAGGGATAAGAAGGGCCAGCCTCATTTAGTAAAAAGACTAAATAATGGCATTTTAAACGGTAGTTTTCTTACTTTCTTATAGCTAAAACTGCCAAAGCATTAGTAAAATTTTTGGAGTATTCAATGAATAGATAGTGCTTTTAATTAGCATATGAATTGTTTGTAAGCAATAGGTACTTACAAGACCTTCTGAAATCATCCCCAGACTTTTGTTGAAAACCTACGTAGTGGTAGAAATAAAGGAATATTTGCCTTTAAAGTGCTACAGTAAGTATCCATTTTTTCCACATAGCTTTGTTTACATTATCAGTTTGTGTTATCCACACCTTGGAAGAAAGCCTTTGAGAGGTAAAAGTAAACTTCAGCTCAGATAGGGAAAATCCAAATGAAATCAGAACCAGATTCAGAGAAATGCCAAGAAGCTCCCAAAGCACAGTTGCTAGCTTATTCCTTTCTTTTCTACCCCAAAATTTCTTCCAAAATTCCTCCTCTAAAAAACCCCTCCCTTAGGCAGGTTTGGTTTCAACTGATCCCCCTGATTATGTGGTCTCTGTTTCTCTTAGGAGATAATGACACATATGTGAAAGGACCTCACACACAAGGTCAGCACAAAGTAGTTGACACTTAGACAAACGATTGTCAGTCATGAGCTGTGAACTATTGGTATTACTGGAGGATGAGAATAAGGTCATTATTAGGCCATCATAAGTATTGGGCTGCTTCATTTCTCAAAGGATGGAGATGGATCAATTAACTTATTTATTGGATTCATTAATTCATAATTAATTTCATATTTAGCCCATGGAGGTTAGTAACTTCCAGGGACCAATGCAGGTATTAGACTACCATAAACTAAACAAGAAAAAGCCTGGAAATCACCTCTGTTTTTTGAGATATGCATATTTTCATGAGTGCACCTGATTCCACCAACTGCCCAGAAGCACAGAACCAGCAGAAGAATGCTGGTTCGTATTCAGAGAACAGAAGTTTCTGGCACATTTAAAATAAAGGAGCTGAAATTGTACAATCAGAGAGCATCAAGAATGAGAATCAGATATTGGCAACAAGCCCACTGGATTGGTTGAAGAGCTTCCCCCGTTGGTACAGAGAACCTCTTATCTGAAGTACTCTGGAGGGGCCAAAGACAACACTGATTGTCAACCTGAGTAGCTGGTATTAAGCAGAGGACCTCACTCTGTGTCTTTTGAAGCTTGGGTCCATGTAGAGAAAAGAAAAGAAGGAAATACACCAAGATGATAACAGTGGTTGTGTCTGAATAGTAGGATTATGGGTGATTACTACTTTTCTTTATGCTTTCCTATAGTTTTAATATTTTCAACAGATAGGTACTAAGTATAAATATATGATTTTTAGTAAATGTGCACTTCAATTAAAAAAACATTAGGCTCTCTCAGCCTACCTCACATTGGCAAACCATCAGCCCAGGTAACCCGTATGGGTAATGGCATTTTCCCTCCTAGCAATGTTATTATTTTATTGGTGGTATTATCATCGCTAACATTTACTGAGAGCTTACCCTGTGTGAGGGTACTACACTAAGTGCTTTACATTTATTCTTATTTAATTCTTCGAGCATCTTCACATGGTAGGCTCTCTCCTTTACAGAGGAAGATCCTGAGGCTTGAGAGAATAAATAACTTGCTAAAAAATCACACAGCAAGTAGATGACTATCAAAATCTGTATATAAAGCCAGGTCTGTCTGAGTCCACAGTTTTAAACCACGTGGTTCAAATCAAAGCAACTTTCTCAAACATCACCCTTACCTTTTTCTCCACTCTTGGTTACTCCTAAACTCATTTGAGCCTCTTTTATTCAGGACAGTCCCTCATGTGTAGGCTTCCAGGTAGAAGAAATTTTTGTCTGTCTTGTTTATCATTATATCCCCACAGCCAAGAAAAGAGCCTGGCACATAATACTCAATAAATATTTGTTAGATTAATGAATGAATTTCAGTACATCAAATTCTAAGCACAATATCATGTCTTTGAGTTCTCCGACTCCTATGAGCAAAGTAATCTCCATATTTTCTTCATCTTCCACTCTGATCAAGACTAGCTAGTTATCCTCTAAACAGTCTTCCTTTACCTACTGAACTCCCAGCCAGACAACATTTCCCAGCTTTGCAGCTGGGAGTGGGCTCACGATGAGTTCTAGCCAATGGAATATGGTTGAAAGTGATATAGCCACTTCCAGATTCGGCCCATAAAAGCCTCATCTTCCACAGTCTCTCTTTCATTTGCCAGCTACATGCATGACAGAGGCAGCAGGTGGAAGGCACCAGGGTCTCTGAATGTCTGCATGGAATAGAACCTTACCCTACTCAACTGACCTACACTGGGCGAAGACATGAGCAGCAAATAAACATTTATTTTGTTATTTATTTTTATATATGGCCTGCTCAAATAATTTATATATATAGGGCCTGCACAAATAATTTTATATATTTATATATGTTTGTCTATACAAACAAAATACATATACTTCATAAATTATGTATAAGATCTACTATAACATTATATTAATTATAAAACCTACATCAAAATATAAAATTTAAAAAGAGTAAGATACAGATGAAATAAAAGTATTTTTTAATCTCTTGCTAATCATGTTGGTTCCATTGTATTACTAGACAACATTTCAAGGTACATCGGGCTTAGGGAAAGGTTTGTCATTAACAATAGTGGAAACAAATCTATATTTCCGATGTTCTTCTTCAGGATTTTTGGGAGGCTGAGCTTGTGTCAGTTCTGATTAGATCTTTATTGTTTCCACCTGATAACACGGCTGATGAAAAACTCAAATGAGAAGAAACAGGTCTGCCATTCTCCTGTTACTCACTCATGATACTGGCATTATCTTCCATCCACAGTGTCTTTGAAGGACTTTGAATCAGCCACTTGCTTATTTTGTGTAGGGTGGCATCATAAAAACTAGATCATACAATCCATAAATCCACTTAGCCAGACAGAACTAAAACATGATGTGTCCCAGTTTGCTGAGGGCAAATGAACAAGTAAAAGTACCAACATCGAACCTGCCTGTCCTTCAGGATACATGAGTGCTGTATGACACACGCAACCATCAGACATCAGATCATTCGAAGATACCAGTATCAATCCACATGCAGAAAATACGTAAAAATACATTAAACTTAAAATTTTCCTTTTTTATTATAAAATAAATGAAAGTTTTAGCACTTACAAACTTTTCAGTGGGTACACCCTGTTTTTGAGATCATTGTGTGGCAGCTGCATTGGACATCCTAATCCTATTACTCTCAATTTTTGAAGTCCATGATCCACCTCCCAGCTGTGCATAGAGTAAGAAGGTAGATGTCACTCTGCCTAAACTCTCTCCCACTGTAGCCCCTACCCTAGCCCAAGGTGAGGGTTCTCCCACTTAAAATGGGCTAGAAGCCCTGGACTCTTTTTCTAGTGACGCTACAAGTTATTAGCCAGGCTCTCTCTGGTTTTTCTTAAGGCAAATCATAGAAGAAATAAAACCCTATCTTATTCACTCAAGTAAATGCATATGGCTAAAGAAGGTGACTGTCAAGCAGTGTGCTGTGGTGACAAGCCCCCAGGGCTATGAGTTATAACATCCAGATTCTACCTGACTATCTCTTAAGTAAAGTCAGCATAGTCCTTTGTATCTCAAAAAGAAGAAAGAACTGCGGGAGAAGGGGCTCCTGCGAGCCCTAGCTTTAGTGGGCTGCATGTGGGCTCCATAAGGACTTAGCAAGAATTTGGGAAGGAACGTTCCTAAAAACACTGAATGTTTTATCTGATGCTGCCTTTAAGGACAATCTTGAGGGCAGCCTAAGACAACACAGACAAGAAAAGCCTTAAAGATTTAAGAGTTTTATGCCCTTAAGCAGGAGCCTTGAAAAATAAGCTCACAGTGGATAAGTGGAAGAGCTTAGCTCCCTGGGCACTCACAGGGACACATAGCAGACTCTCCAAACAGGCAAATAGCACCTAGCCATAGGCTAAGTAGTCAGGATCTGGGTGGAGCATGGCCATAAGCTTTGAAGTTGGGGCTGAGTTCAAGCTGAGGCTCTGACACTGACTAGTTGAATGAGTGCTTCAGTTTTATCATAAGTAGGAATAAAAATACCTATTTTGTGTCATGAAGATTTAATAAAACCATGGCTGTGCCTGATATAATCCAGGACTTGGCACATAATAGGTTCTCAACAAATGGTTATCTTCTTCACCGTCATTATCATTCACTCTTCTTGCCCTTGCTTAGCCCGTCTTTAAAAGGAAATAGACGAGGCATAGCTAACATTTGCCAAGTACTGAAACATTAAGCTTGGCAAGCGCTTATCAACATCAGAGATTAGAGAAGTGCTTCGTGGAGGGTCATGCAGAGCGATGCTCATGCCCTGCAAGGCCTTGCCAAGAAGTCACGGATGATGAGCACTGAAAACAAAGCAACACACCCCGGCCAGGTTGGGGGAGGAACAGCTTGCAGCTTGCAGCAAGAATGACCCTACTGACTCAAGGTCGCCCTAAATGAAGTGGATGAAAGGCAAAGAGGAAGACAGAAGGCCTGGCAGATTTGATAAGAGGATCTTACTTCACCCACAAAGAGGACTCAGTTGGTGCAAGTCATTACAACCAACCTAAATTTTCTAGTGCAATTGTTGTGGACCTAAGCCATGCCCAAGCAACCTGGCTTTCCATAACTCACATTTTGCTAAATTCTGCCCTTGAAGAAACAACCAAAAATCTTCCCTCAACACTTGTCTCCCACCACCAGAATGCCTCATATGAATATAACATTTTCATCATTTTACAGGGTCTTGTGAGCTGCTTAGCAAGCCCAAGGTCATGTGTGCAGATCCTAAGGAGAACAGTGAGCTTTGATCTACCTGATAGCCATTAATATCCCTAATAGCCTTAAAAACCTTACATCCCTAAATGAGGTCATAATTCTCACAGACACATTCAGATTTTTTTCACAAGAGCACCAAAAGAGATAGAATAAGTGGCTGATTAACAGGATGTCCCCCCACTATGACTAGACAACTCAAAATTATTTCCTTCTTAATGGTAAGCCCTGCTCAAGCATAATGATATGAAAAACACCCCTGTTAAGAGCAGGTTGTGTTTGAAGTGTTCTTATCTGTGCCCTTTAAAAAAAAAGATAACATAAATCCTTCTTGGTAAAAGAAGTGACATTAATTATTTAATTAAACAAAGTAGTTGTTGACTTTTAAAAAGCAATAGGCAAAGAACAGAATTTTTAAACATGTGTATTTCCTGTTTCTGAAAAACTAGCTGAAAACATAACCCCAGAGCCGAGGGAGAAAAATGTGTTGCAAAGGGAGAAGTCTGAAAGAAGCTACAAGCGAGCGGAAACTAGACTTTTCTTCTTACGATTGTCATTTGGCCTTTGAAAAGTGTCTTGATGTGATTGTTATTATAACATAAATCTGAATGGCTTTGCAAAGAGGGGACATCACTTCAGGAAGTGGAGGTGAGCACTGTACCAAATGCATGACAGATAATATTTACAAAACACCCTGTGGATAATACAGGCTATGCCACTTAATCAAGTATTGAAAAGGTTCAAATTTTTCCTGACTTCACTACAATTAATATAAATGTCCCAAGCCAATAAATCCTAATATTGATTAATCTTCCCCCACCCAATTCAATTTTTTAAGACTCACCAGTTCCCACAGGCAGAAGGGGCAGATGTGACAATAGCTATTTACAAAATCAATATAGCACAAGAGATCTAGAGAAATTAACTACAGGAGAGATGACCTGTTAAATCATCCAGTCCACTCCATCTCCCACTTGGCCCCTTGCAGGCTGTTCTCCTTCAATATATTTGAGCCACTTTATCCAAGTAAAACTGTAAAGGTCAACAGATAATGAGGGCTTGTTCTTTTTCCCAAGAAACTAGTCCCATCCCCTACCTCCCAAGACTGAATCCCTTGTGTTACTCACCATCAGTGATTCCTAACTCTGGTAGCACATTAGAATCATCCAGGGAGCTTTTGATATACACCAATACCAAGCCTCATGCCCAGTGATTTTTATTTAATTGATATGGAGTGTTATTGGTATTTTTTTAATTTAATACCCAAGTGATTCTAATGTTCAGAAAGAGCTAAAGACCAGTTCACTACAACTTCAACAGTTTTATTTCTTCTTCAGCCTTGAATGCTTTCTTGCTGGCCATATTAAAATTAACTCAATACTATCAAACTAGGAGGAACATCATAGATGACAATAAATCAGTGAGCCCCCGTTGGCTGAGAAGCACCAGCTGAGAACCTCGGCTGTGGGAAATCTTATGGCTGATGGGAGTATGACGTATACTTCAGGTGGATTAGGGCACATGAGGAAAAAATGGTTGAGGACTATGGCTTTAAACACAAAGAAAAAAAAGACAACTTTCCTGAGTAACTACATCAGGAGTAATTAACCACATGGAGAGCTGCCAAAGACAGAAACCCATCAGATTTGACATTGCTCTGTTGATCATATTAATCTCAGCTTTGGGAGAAAACAAAATGTAATGTAAATATAAAAAAATCATACATGTACAATCTAAAAGCTAACTTTTGTTGAATCTTTACTATGTGAAGCACTGTTCTAAGCATCTAATGTGTATTAACTCACCCAGGTCTACCACAATCCTGTGAAGTGGGTGCTATTATTATCTCATAGTAGAGACAAAGAAACTAGGCACCCAGAGTCACACAGGTAGTAAGTGACAGAGTTGGAATTCCAACTTAGGTAGAGTGGCTCCAGAGCCCATACTCTTAATCATTAATCTCAATCACGTCTCAACAGTGCATAACCTAAACATGAAGCAAACATCTGATGTAAGAAACGGAAGGCCGTACATGAAGTCTTACAAGTGCCAGGATGCAATTTATTCAATATCTATAAAGCAGTGGTCTCAAACATTTGCAAGCAAAAGAATCACTGGAAGAGATTTTCAAAAGGATGACAGGATCTCATCCTTTGTAGATTCTAACTCAGTAGTCTGTGTGGGGCCCATGACCTCGCATTTTTAACAAAGTAGAGAAGTCATCTGGCACTGCCAAGTTCCCCAGAGATGTTCAGGATGGGAACTGAGATAAAGCAAGTTTGGCCATCAGGTGAGAATTAGCAGCCTTGCAGAAAGCCCTTGCAGGAAGCTGGTGCAGTAGCAGCTAGGCCAAAGTTAAAGAATGGTACAAGGATGTGGAGCTCAGCAGCTCCTCTTCCAAAAAGCTTCTTGGTAAAGGGTAGTACTTTGAGGAAAGTTATTTTTAGGTTAAGGGAAAGTGCCAGAAGAAAAGGAGAGATTAAAAATTCAAGAGAGACAGGGGGAAACTGATGATTGAACAAGGTTCTGGAGAAGGCAGGGAGTGCAGGGCAACTACAGCGAGTCCACCTGCCAAAGCTCCAGGGAAAGCGAGGCTCTCCTAGAAATACGGGCTCATGACAGGACTTGGCATTGTGTCTAGTAGAACGAGTGTGTACTTCCAACTAGTACTTGAGACCAAGGTTAAGAACTATCTTAGAAACAGTTTTTCAAAGTCTCTTGAAAAGAAAAATAAGTACCACAGGGTGCAATATTACAAAGGCATCGTCCAAACCCTCGTGGGTACTAGTGTTTTGCTTGATTGACATGTTGCTCCTAAGAGGCCCATCCGCTATCACATGGGGAGTTTTCTCTTACGTGGGGGTGTTACTCTAGTCCAGTGGCTCTCAACCCTGGCTGCAGAACCAGCTGTATAATTTACGGGACTCTGCACAAAAAGAAAACGTGGAGTCCTTTTTCCTTTGTTGGAAACTTATTAAAAAATTTAAGATGGCAATGGCAGAGCATAGCATTAAACCAAGTGAGGGGCCCTTCTGAACATGAGCCCCTCTGTGACTTCACAGCCATGTAACCATGAAGCGGCGCTGCCTGGCTGCACATTAGAATCACCTGGGGAGCCTTTAAAAATTCCAATGCCCAGGCCACACCTGAGACCAATTAAAACCAGACCCTCTGGGGGGTGAGAACCATACATCAGATTTCTTAAAGCTCCCAATTGACTCCAATGTGCAGCTAAGGTTGAGAACCTCTGCTTACTTGTCAGAGAATCTGACTTAATACCAGCTTTAAAAATCATTTTCTTTAAATAAGAAATTCTATCTGGAGAAAAATATAATGGCCCTACAGAAGGGGCTGTAGCTCTACTTATGCAGTAGTGGATCACATTTCTCCACCTACCCATTCCTATAAACTGGCTCAAATTACTAGTATAAAAGAAAAGAATGCAAATCTCTTCCTATAATAAATACATGTATTGCCATACATATCAAAAATAAGAGACGACTTGAGCAATGGAGGCCATGCTAAATTCCTTTAAGGCCCCTTTTTGAATTTTCTTGGCTTGGCTCTTCCAGGTGAATTTTTCCAGGGTCTGGGCACTGGCCCAGAGCTCTTCCACCCTTCTGAATAATGCATGACACAAGGTCCTTCCAAGCAACAGTGATCTTTGGACAGAATGCTCAGTGAACGCAAAAGAATCTAACCATCACCAAATCCAAAGCTTGAGATTTATCCCAAGAGATGGGATTAAATGAGGATGATCATCCAAGCAGCATAACTGGGTAGCTCCTGGCCAGATGTGTAGCTACCCAAGCATCCTTAGCCACAAACCCAGCCATCTAAGATGAGCTGCTGTAGTGGAGAGAGGAGAAATGGAACTTTTGTACAGGAATCTTAGACCCAAGATGCATTGAGGAAGCCAGTCCCTTTATAGTGGCCTTGAGGCAAGCAGTTTTATGGGAGGAGCCAAATTCTGTAGACCTCCAGTGGGTGTCCCCTCAAGACAACAGCAAGAATTAAAGCCTTTCACTCCAATCCTATCAGCAACAGAGCAACAAGGAATGCTTTGGTGGTGAATTTCATGGGTTACAATCCTGGCTTCACAACTTTGTATCCATGTGGCCTCTCTGTGCCTCAGTTTCCTCACCAGAAAAATGAGGCTAATAAGGTACCATAAAGTTGCTATGAAGATTAAATGAGATAATCCATGCATGGTATTTAGAACTGTGTTTAATACAAGGTAAGCAGTCAGCGAATGTTAGCTCAGCATCATCCTCAATATCACAACGACCTCAACACTCCACAAAACACCTATCACTCACTTTTCTCCCCTTCACCTAAAACAAAATCAAGATTCAAAGAGTTTATGTGATTGGATCCAGTTTCTACAAGCCAGTAAGACTAGCACCCAGGATTGGAACCTTTTCCATCTTATATTCTCAACGCTCTCATCTTACCTAACTTGGAGAACTAAAAACTCTCTTTGCAGCCCTTCACTATGTAGTGTGGTACATAGCACAATCATACTTTGCTCTAAGTGAATATTAAAGGAAACAATGTAGGGTGCTATCACATATCATAAGCACTCGATCCATGTTAGCTATTGTTATTGTTATTATTGTTATTGCTATTCTTGCCATACAATTGATGAACTTCAAGGAAAATTGCGTAAATTGGTCATACCCAATACATTGTAGACTAACTTGGAGAGCTGGCTACCTTAAGAAACCCAACACTGAGCCCTTTGGTAAAAACAGACTTCTCCCTGGTAATGTGATTAAAATCACCCTATTCAATTATCTTATGCACATGTTGGAAGCTTCCTGTATTGGCTATGCTTAAGGTAAGAGAAGCCATGCTTCCAAGGTGTTGTGAGCAAGAAACAGGGCAAAGATGTAATTTTAGAAAAGAAGTTCAACTTCAAAACCTACAATCCCATAGCTGGAGATTCGCCAGTATGAAAACAAAGCCTAAAAGGAAAGGGGAGCATGATCTCCATGTCTTTTTAAGACCCCTCTCTTCAAGGGAAATTGTAGATCACCATGCCAAACCCCGCTCCCCTTTTTAGTGTTGATATTGGCACAGCTCTAGGCCCTTGGTGAGGGCCCATAGGCAGTCATGTTGGTTGTATCCATACCATTTAGGGAAAACTTTCTGACCCGTCAAATGACATTAAGTCACTGCATTTATTTTTCCATACAAGTGAGTGTCTCTTTCAGAAAGAAACCTGCTCTATGGCACCAATTTCCCTTTTTTGCTGAGTGGTCTAGGAAAAAAAATAAAAATTTAAAAACAACAATGAATTTGTGACAATTAAACTGGCACATAATGAAAGCCACAAATACATAATTACCATGTCCCACTTGGTACAATACACTCTGGAGTTGCCAAAACTGCCCATTCTGATAGCAGTTGCCCTTACACAGGCCCTGGGCTCTGCAGCTGCATCTCAATGAGCCCAAGTCAGCTGCCTGGAATGGTTTCCCTGGTAACAGGGTTCTGGCTGAGAGGGACATTGATTACCCTGAGGAATGAGTTTCCTCTTGGAGGGAGACTGGGTGAATGCAAAAGCAGAGAATTTGGTGAATGAGGCAGAGTCCAAAGGGGTATGGGAGTCACCAAGGACCTGGGAAGAGTCCCAATTTCTCTCCTGAGAGAGGAAAGTAACATGAATTTGTTTCCTTGAGGACTTTGAAGGTGAGGCCTAGAGTTGAAATATCCTATCCACTCTTAACTTGCCCACATTCCTTATCAGGAGAACCGGACTGGTTGTGCGGAGGCTAGGATTCCAGTCCATCACTCATTTTAATTCACTGAGTGGCTCTGAATAAATTGCATCCAGGTAAAATCAAGAGAGTTAGGATTAGGTGATTTTCTAAGGCTTGAAGGCTAAGATCAGCTGAGAAGAGAGAGAGCCAACCCAGCTCATGCAGGCAAAGTGAGAGAGAATTCCTAGGTCAACAACTATTCTTTCCCTTGGCACTTACATTTTTTAAATTCTCCACTCCCATGTCAAATATAGCTACGATTTGAATGTGTCCCCCAAAAGTTCATGTGTTAAAAACTTAATTGCCATTGTAACAGTATTAAGAGGTGGGGTTTCTAAGAGGTGATTAAGCTGTGAGGTCTCTGCCCTTGTGAACTGATTAATGCCATTAGAGTGGGAGTGGGTTAGTTATCATGGGAGTGAGTACCTGATAAAAGGGTTAGTTCTGCCCCATTTCTCTCTCCGTCTCACATGCTCACTTGCCCTTCCACCATGGGATCGCCCTTGCCAGATGCCAGCACCATGCTCTGGGACTTCACAGCCTCCAGAACCATGAGCCATAGAAAGTTCTTTTTCATAAATTAGTCTGTGGTATTCTGTTATAGCAGCAGAAAATGGACTAAAACAGAGAATGTTCTTCAGAACAAAGTTAAGATTGTTGACCACCTGTTTCTAAGGTTGCCTTTAAGAGAAAGTTTAACGTTGCCACCAATTTCTACCACCAATGGAACAAATTTGAATACTACAATGGAGGAAGGGGCTCCATTGTTGCCCGGTGCTGGGAGCAGCTGGAGCTAACCACTTTCCTTTACTGGTTTTGTGATTCTCTGAATGGCCCACCCTCCTCACCAATCATGTGTTAATGGTTGATGAATAATGTATTTATGCGATCTCAGAGAATGAGAAAGGGAAAAGTATCCTGGGTAGAGGGAACAGCATATGTAAAGGCTTTGTGGAAGCCTGAAAGAAGTGGGTTCATAGGAGAACTGAAAAAACACCAGTGTGGTTAGAGAACTGAAAACAAGGGGAGCACAGTGAGAAATGGGGGTGGGGTGGGGAGCAAGGTAGGCAGGAGCCAGGTCATGCAAACCTGTGGGTCATGTGAGTGGTTTTGTTTTTATCCTAAGAGTTTTGGACGCTATTAGCAGGGGAAAAGGTGGAGATAACAGGACAAAACTTTATTTTGAAAACATTAATTCAGTTAAGGACATGAGGAAACCAATTAGGAGCCCTTTGTCACTATCCAGGCAAAGATATGATGTAGGCTCGATGAATAATTTTCAAAGGCAGTGAAGGACTCACACATGCATGGTGGTCACAGCCCCTCTTTCTGCTGATTCTAGGTTACTGTCCTGGTTTATCTGCCTCACCTTGTTCAGTGTCATCTACTGGGACTTCTGTGCTGACTATTAATGTCTCAACCTGAAGAGTGGATTCCCTCCACCCCTCGGTAGCCATCACCTCTGTCCTCTTACTTTGCACTGATGTCTTATTCAATTAAAATCCCGCAACTCTCCAGAGAATTTCTAGTTCTTATTCCTTGAGAGAGCACATAAACCTTCTTGCTGGTTGTTAAATTTTTATCTCACAACAGTCACTTGTAACAAAGAGAGAATATCTAGCAAACACACATCTTTTGGGTGTGGTAAGACCAAAAAAAAGAAAAGAAAAGTTCCTTCCTTCTTACCACTTTTGGATGCCAAAAGATGTTGTAAGCTCTTCTAGAAACAGGGTAAACCGGTCCTAGATCCCTTCATGCATTTAAAAGCACTCTACGAGCTGAGGAACAAGTCTTTTGAAAATTGTCGCAGTAATCATTTGTGATTATGTCTTGACTGAATACTAATTACCCAGCTGGGTGGGAAGCAGAAAAAGGCCTGTAAGATTTCTGTATCTCATCTCTCCAAGATGGACAATTTAGTTCCAATGGATTGAGGGCAACTGGAGAGGAGATGCTAGGGCAACAGTCTGGGGCAACTGTCCACTCTGGGTTTCAAGCAGAAAGGGAAGTGTGGCAACCACATATTCTTTGATATTTTTGCCATCAAGAGGCAGGGTCTATGTCCCCTCCCCTCGACTCTGGGTTCTATGCCTGCTTTAACCATTGGAATACAGTAGATGCGATATTGTGCCAGTTTCTCTTTCAAATTCCAGAAATCCACAGAGGCTTCCACCTTCTTGAAGATATAAATGTAAGTAAGTTAGATGGTTATTCCTATTTAAACTGGATGCTTCCTATTTCAAACAGATTATCATTAATAGCAGCTTTCCTTGTGGTCATAAATATGAGTTGACAGTAAAAGAACCTCAAGCTATGGTGTGAACAGTCACTAACAAGTAAATATCAATCAGAAATACAGCTAGGAAACTTTTGAAATAATAGTGCAGGTCAATGGGAATAAAAGGAATTTATTTCTTAAGGTCTGATTTAAAATGACCTTTTTAAAGAATGTAACTATAAAGTGAAGTTTACCTAGATAAACTCCCCCTGTGGACTCCAACTACTTTTTTATATGAGAAACCAGAAGTTCAAAATTGTTGTAGGTTTATTTTATCCCCCTCTGAATTTCAATCTGCACCTCCCCTGAAGCCCATTTCGGATGATACAGAGATTGCCTGTTTCCAGGTACAAACATCTCTGGAATTGCAGTCTCTCCCTTAGTCCCCAATGCCTAGACTCCTCCACCCTCTACAGGCCACAAGGAGAAGGGACACACATAAAGAGAGCTTGCAGAGTTTTTTTCTTCAAAACCTTTTTTCTCTAGTTCTATGGTTTAAATATTTGTGTCCCCCCCCAAAAAAATTTACATACTTAAACCTAGTCACCAATGTGATGATATTAGAAGATAGGGCCTTTGAAGGTAATTAGATCATGAGGGTGGCACCCTCATGAATGAGATTAGTGTCCTTATAAAAGAGGCCTTGGAGAGTTGCCTTGCTCTTTCCACTGTGTGAGGACACAGCTAGAAGGCTCCATCTTTGAACCAGAAAGCAAGTTCTTTCCAGACACTGAATCTGGCGATTCCTTGGGCTTGGACTTCCCAGCCTCCAGAATGGTAGAAAATAAGTTCCTGTTGTTTTAAGCTATGGCATTTTGTTATAGCAGCCTCAATAGACAAGACACTCCAGTCAAGGCAAGCAGTAGAATGAAAAGTGAACTTGAGTGGGAACTAGAGACCAGGATTTTTGTGCTTTCTCTGCCTTTCCCTAGCACTGTAACCTGGATTAGCTATTGAGCCTCTCTCCTCATCTACAAAAACAGACAATTATGTTGGACAAGACCATCTGGCTGATTCCAGAATCTAGAATTTTACACTTTTGTCAGGGAGGGGGATCACTAATCCCTGGTCATGACCTTGGGGAACAGTTAGAGACTTCTAGCCCAATCACATCTTTTCTCCAATGGCCCAAGTACTTGGTTTATTGTGTTGACAGCAGCAGGTTTCCAAGAGAAGCCCATTGCCAAGTAAGGTACCAGTTCAGCCAAAGGACGAAGGAGAGTCCACTCCAGGAAGTTGGTGAAAGTCACATGCAGGTTTGAGGGGAACAAAACCATTTCTCTCCCTGAGTTAGAGAAAGATAGTGCCAGAATTCCATAGCTTCCCAGAGACTTCCTGATGACAGCAGCCCTTCAAGGGCCAGCCCAGCTGCTAGCTGTGTGCTCTCTGCTTACCTCTAGGTCTAAGGTGTTGTAGAACCTGTAACCTTAGAGATGTTTTCCCATTATGTCCTTAATCACTCACTCAGTCAAATACAAGTCTCTCTCTTTTCTTTTTTAATCTTGAGACCATTCCTGAGATGGCAGAAAAGCCAAGGATTTTCTTTTTGTTCCCTGATGTCCACACAAAGCCTGCTGACAGTGTAGAGAGTAAATCCCTCAAGAAGCCAAGACAGGAGACTACGTTTCCCCAACCATGGGTCATGGTGGCCACAGACTCAACTGGAGCTCTCTGGAATTATGGGAGAAGGTCACTAATGGTGCTGGATGGATGTGGGGTGGGGATGTGTTTAAATTGGTGGCTTTTTAAGACACTGTGATGTTTACTCAGTGGAAACACATAGACTAATGGACAGAAAAGAAGGCCCTCACAGAGACAAGGAAATATAGAAGACCTGGGTATATAATAAAGGTAGCACTGTAAGTCAGCAGGCAAGGGATGGGTTGTTCAGTAAATGTTGTAGGGCAATTGGTTTTTAAAGGAAAAAAATTAATAAAGAGAATCATATTCCCTACCTCTTGCACCACACAAAAATATATTCCTACTACCTTAGAGACCTAATGGCCTGAAGAAAAACTTTATGACTGTTTCGACAAAATATACTGCAATGCCCACTATTTTTATGACATTGAAACAGGAAAATATTTCTTAGACAAGTCATAAAAAATACAACTCATGGAAGGCCAAATTAATAAATTTTTCAACACCAAAGTTTTAAAACCTCTTTTTGGAAAAAGATACCATAATAGAGTTAAAAGACAAGACACAAATGGGGAAAGATATCATATAATCCTTTCCAGAGAAAGGATTGGTATCCAGAATATATAAGGAACTTCAACAAATCAAGAAAAAATAATGACAAACATCCCAAAAGAAAATGAGCCAAGGGTATGAATGAGTGACCCACAGAAAAGGAAACCTGAAGACTAACATACATATGACAAATCGCTTGATCTCTTTGGTAATCAAAGAAAAGTACAGAAAAATCATTCATGTTAGTGTGGCAAAACTTATAAGGCCCATCATAGCAAGTATTGGAGAAGACATGGAGAAAAAGAACGTTCACTATTGGTGAGAATTCAAATGCGTACAATCACTTCAGAGAGACTTTGGTAATATGTAATAAACTTGCAGATATGTTTTCCTTTGAGGCACCCATACTTCCCGCCTGGCTGTGGCCGTTAGGCACCCATGCTGTGCCACTGTATGCTGTAATCAAGACCCCTGCCCGAATATCATACAGACCCAGATGCAGCTGCACCCCTGCCTTGTCTCATGCTGTGGCTGCCACACACTGCTGTAACCACCCTGTTTCTTCCCTGTTGTAATTTTCCACCCTGAAATAGAGTCAAAACCACATAAGATCGCCCCTTGTGCCCCGCTGCAAGAACCCAGAAGAAATGAGCCATAAAAGAAACAGCCCCACTGAGTTTGGGTCTCAGCCTTTGTGACGGTAGTCCACTGAGCCAGTGCTGCCACATTGATAAGCTCTGCTTCCTGCCACAAGCCTTGAGGTGCTTCCTGCCTCTCCCTGCAAGTTTGCAGTAACACTTGAAGACTAAAAATCCCATTTCTAGTAGACATGCTAGAAAGGTGCTCAAATATGTACACAGGGAGATGTGTGCAAAAATATTCGCACAAGCTGAAATGTTTGCAAAAGCTAACGACTGTAAAGAATCTAAGTGTCTATCACTAAGAAAATGGATAAATGGAGTATATTTATATGATAAAATATTATACAGCAGGCAAAATGGATAAGCTAGAGTTAAATGTATCGACAATGAGTAAAGCAATTTGGGGAAAACTGAATACTATATAATTATGAATACTTAAGTACAAAACTACCATAGAAAAGCCTGTACTAGAAGGATAAATACCATATTCTTGACAGTGGTTGCCTCTGGCACTGGGATAGTAGATGAAATGAAGTAATTTACCTGTAATGTTTTTATTTTTATAATAAAAATAAACTTGAAGCCATAACACACAATGTAAATATTTGTTCATTCTGGGAAATGCGTACTTAAGGGGTTTGGATTCTTCTCCAGATTTTTCTACTTTAATTTTTTCATAACCAAGGAAAGAAAAGCAAATAATGTTCTCATACTGAATACAAACCTCCACACCCTAAATATGCTTGGTCTTCTCCATCTCCCTGCCTGAGCTCAGACTCTCATTCCTTCTACATAGGTCATTACTAATCTCCCTGCCTCCAGTTTTCACCTCTATAGTGTTACCAGGGTGATTTTTCTGAATTCTGTCTTTAAAAAATTGCTAAACAAAATGTAAATCTAACTTTCTTAATATAGACCAATCGCCTTCAGAATAAAATCCTAGCTTCTTTGCATGATAGACACATGCATGTGTCTACCATGTGTCTCCATAATTCAGCCTCTTCTTTCTTCTTTGGCCCCAAATGCCACAGTCCCTGCCACTTTCTCACACACATCCTGGGCTCAGGCCACACTTGTTGTCCCAGAGCTCCAACTCTTGCATGCATTTGTGGGACACTCTTCCCCCAGTTATCTCTCTGCTTAATTGCTATTTGCCGTTCAACATGGGGCACAGGAATCATTTCCCGGTCACCTTAGCCAGCATTTGGGGCTCTTTCTCCAGCCTTCCAGAGAACACTGCTGCAACAATTTCAGCGGTTCTAACCGCCTTCTCCCTGAGGAAACTTAGAGCTTCCAGTCAGCAGGAGCCAGGTTTCCAAAAGCTCTTTCCCCTGTGCTGTAATTAGCGTTCAGTGAATTTTGTCTGATTAATAAATTAAAATATACATGTATATACGAAACACCCACTGAGCACGTAGTATCATTCCGAGTCGTTTTACGCATTCAACAACGACTAGGAATAACGCTAATAATAATAGCCCTCCTTTTGGAGTGTTTAGAAAGCACTTGCTAGCCCTTGAAGGGGCATAGGACCTAGCCCTTGTCTTCAAGGAGCTTGTAGACTTGTTGGAGAGATATAAAGCAACTTGAAGCCTATGATTAGACCGTGTGTAGCTGAAGCTTAAGTAATGCCCACTTCTAGTAAATTTCCCTTAAAGCATTTAGACATAGAGATGCTTAAAAATGAACAAGAAGTAAAAAAAGAAAAAGAGATAGAAGGAATTGGGAAAAAGGAAAAATGGGGAATCAGAAAGAAAGAAAGGATCACAAAATTGCTGATGCTTATTCCAAGTTTCCCAGCTACTATCCTGACGAAGTAGACACGGAAAGCTGCAGCAGGTCCAAATCATGCAGGCCCCCCCATGGGTGACTGCCTGTCAAAATGCCCTGAATTCCCAAGATTGATTATTTAGAGAGAGAGAGGGCTGGCACTGGCTGGCATCTTGGCCAGACAGCCCCAATCCTGCCCCTGCACCAGGGCTCTGCTGTTCAAATCAATATTCGTTAGCAGGCAAAATGAGCTCATTTCACGCATGTTCTAATTAGACAATGGAGATTATTACAAAACACCTGCAATGTTTGTAATCGTTTAAAATAATGAGAATCAATATTAGCTTCCAAAGGCACCATATGGTAAATGCTCATTTTAGGCATGTGGTCCCTGATAGGTTCTCAATGCTTCAAAACTGATCATTAACATTTTTTAATTTGCAAGAAGTTGCTGTAAGTTAATGAATTGGCTGTCTGTGTGCCCTCTGCACAAAAACAGCCTCTAAGTGATCATTTAATTGTAACATGACCTCAGTGCCCACTGGAGCCCTCGGAGTCTGCCGCAAAGGATACCCCATGGCATCAAGCACCTGCAAACATTCTATCCCCACCAGGCACGTCTCAGATGTCTGACCTCCAAGCCACTAAAGTGGTGGTGCTCACATCACCCAGAACACTTGTGAAACACACGAGTGGTGGGTCCCACCCCCAGAGTTTCTGCTTCAGCAAGGCTAGTGTGTGGGCCTGAGATCCTGCATTTCCAACAGGTTCCCAGGTGAAGCAGATGCTGTTGGTCTCGGCACGACACTTTGAGAAGCACGGCCATAAAGGATGACACCCAGCCTTCCACTCCAAGCTAACACCCTTCCCATCCCAAAGAACTGTATAAGTGAAGATTGAGGAAAAGATTTTAGTTTCTCCCATGTTCCCTGAGCAATTTACAGGCCACCCCTAGTGAGGATAGGCAGTGAGCTTCAGATAATGTGTATTGAGCCAGATGCTGTGCTAGGCATTTCCAGTCTTGATTAATCTTTACTACAACCCCGTGAAAGAATAAGTTGAGGTAGGGGCTTGTTCAATGTCAGCTGGCCAATAAATAGAGCGGTCGAATTCCAACAAGGTTTTGTGCCACCAAGTCCTATACTTCCGCCACTGTTCATATGACCAGAGAGTAAGTGTGTGCCACATATTCCTCATCCAGAACCTGTTCTCTCTCATCCATGGGCTCTCCTGACCACTGCATGATGTTTAACCCAAGCACACAGATAATGCAGATTCCCAGAGCCCAGGCCAGTATTTTCTCTCCTCTCTTCGCACCTGGTCATAAACTCCTCCTTCACAGCACACTGAGCACACGAGCCCTTCACTGCTCTGCCTCCACCTCCCTCCTCTGCTAGCCCAAAGCTCCTCAACTTTGAATGTGCATAGGAATTGCCTGGGAATCTTATTAAACACAGCCTCGGAATGCACAGGTAGAGGCTGAGCCGAGGATTAGCATTTCTAACCTGTTCCCAGGTGATGCTGCTGATGCGTAGCTCTGCACAAGAGTAAACACAGAGGCCCTCCTGAGGTGGAAAACATGAGCTTTGAAGCCAACCTTGTCTAAGCTCAAATCACGTCCAGCGTGTTTTTCCTAGAGTGACTTATTAACCTCTCGGAATGTGTTTCCTCATCTATAAAATGTGCAATAACATCTACTCCACTGAATTATGAGATAAATAATACAATATGGAAACCACTTAGAACCCTAGTACCCTATTGTCCCTTCCACAAACCCCGCAGCAGCTACTCCATCCTCCTCTGGGTTCTCCCTTCTCTCAATTCCTGTCACTCAGCCTTAGGAGCCATTTTTACGTCCCTTTTAATGGTGAGGAAATTTCGAGCTTCTGACGTACTAAGTACACAGCCAGTCAATGGCAGTTCTCAACATACAACTAAGTGCTCCTGATTCTAAGTTGAATGCCATTTCCAATGCCCCAAAGACTGAGGGCCTCAAGGAGCTCTAGTTTGGTGGTGAGGACATCACATTATCCGAGAGTTACTACACCACAGGATCAGGGTCTATTAGAGGACAACAGAGCTCTGAGGGAGTCCGTAAGAATGACGACTGCCTTGTATTCGATCTCACGGGAAATAGAAATGTGGGGGCTGGGGGCTGTATGGCAACAGCTTAGAAAGTAGTTGTACATGTCTTATCTCTATCTGGAGCTCCATTGTCATCGGGAGTGACCTGGTAAAACACTCTTCAGGATAATACACAGGACACATCTTAGCCCCAGGCAGTGCACCTGGAGGAATGTACAATATCAGAAGAAAAGCAGATAAAATAAAAATCATAGGTAGGATTTATAGCAAGATTTGCTCGTGGGCAGGTAAATTTACTAGGCTCCCTGAGCATTTTCTGTTTCTTCCTCCTTTGGTGTTTTAAAATACATAAGACTGTTGTTTTAATCATCCCCATAAAACATCGCCTTCTACAGAAGCTGCAATCAGGGATTCTCCCCGCATCGCATCGGCATTTGTCACCGGGCTCGTAATTCAGGGCAATTCATAAACTTCTTCAGAATGCTGTGAATGTAACTTCAGGGGGTTAATAAAACAGCTTTCTATTCCTCTACTTCTTTCCATTGATAACTTATTCAAATTGTAATTGCCCGTAATGTGCACCCTCTATCACATTACCACTCCTGCCCCATGAGGTCTCCCACACTATCAATCACCCCTGGCTGTCAGCAAAGTCCTCATTCCTGCCCTGCACACAAAAACGGTGCTGCTCTTTTCACAGCGAGTGGACAAGCCCCTGCCATGTGACACCCTCTCCCACACCTTACCACTGGTGTCCCAGGTGGAGGATCCCATTGTCCCCTGCCCACTAGGGGGCAGGCATCCAGTCTCAGGGCTGCCTGTGTTCCAACCACATGTCTCATGGCAAGCAGCAGGCTTGTTGGGTTAGGTGGCTTGGGCAGTTTCCTGAGCATGTGCAGATAGTGCAAGGCACCACTGGGAAAGGCGGGGTGTGGATGGATCACAGATTTAAAAGTCAGACACCCTCATCTCACCTCAGCCGTAGAGTGCACGTAGGTAAGCAACTTAACCTCTCTAAGCCTGCTTCCTCACCTAGAAAATGGAGGCCATAATATTTGCCCCTTATTCCACAGGATGGCTGCAATTGTTTCAAGAAGTAAAAGAGATGACTTCTGAGGCTGACTTTGACTCACACAGAGTCTGACATTTCCCTCCAATTTTTCTCCAATAAAAAGAGCAATTTATTGTGTGAATTGAGGTAGGCCTGGGACCAGGCGACCAGGTAGGAGGAAGGTCACAAAGGTGAAACCTATCTTCTAGGAGCAAACAAAAAGGATATTAGAATTAGCCTAATTGTTTGGTGTTGGGAAGATGGACATCTGAGTCTGGTGACCCCAAAATGGGTAAGAGCAGTGGTCAAGGCTGCAGGCAGGGACCAGCAATGGCCCTGGGGCCTTCTGAGCACTGTGGCACTAATGCATCAGAAGATACCTTTTTTTCCCCACCATCCTGCTTCAGGCCTCAATGTGAGTCACCAGTTTTAGACCCTTGTTACTGAGCCAGCACTGATGTTTCTCCCTAAGCATCACCTCTCAAGCTCCCAAACTTCCTGAAGCCTGGAGTTATAGCTTTTATTGACTCCCTGTATTAATCTGTTTCTGTTGCTTATAACATAAATACCTGAAACTGGGTGATTTGTAAGAAAACAAAATGTATTGCTTACAGTTTCAAAGGCTACAAAGTCAAAAGTCCAGGGAACGCATCTGGTGAGGGTTTTCCTCAGCAGTAAGGCAGGGGTCTCACATGGCAGAATGAAGGAGCGACTCTCACGTACTCTCCTTTTAATGCCCTCAGAACCATGCCCACAACCACCATTATTAATCTATTCACTACAACATGGTCCTCACAATCTAATCACCTCAAGGCCCCACCTTTCAATTATCATAATAGGATTTCCCACCCTCTTAGTCACACTTGGGATCAAGTTTCTAATACATAAAACTTGAGGGCCACAGTTCAATCCATATC